>NC_060198.1:14894881-15194881 GCF_021184085.1 Oncorhynchus gorbuscha
ATCTCTGTGATGTCCTGTGATGTGGTGGTGAGATGGGGGGGGGGGGGGTGGAAGGGGTAGCACACAATGTGATCGGAGATGTGGATAGTCATGAGGGCCCCAAAAGGTGCCTTGAAGTCCTCGAAGCTGTACAAGTTGCAAGTTATGTCTGTAGCCTCGAAGCTATACAAATTAGTAGTAACTAGAACTTTGCAGAATACTTCTAAATGGGAATTCCATTCTCTCCTAAATGAGTCTGTTTCTCCCGAAAACCAAGCATTTCTGGGATGCTTCTTGGCTGCTTCAGGCAATGTAGGCTGGGCAAAGCAGCCAGCCAGTCGCAGGGCTGCCAAAAATGGAATTAAGTCAGTTGCCAGACTGGATAAGGAATTGGATTTTCTTTCTCCTCTCTGCCTCTGTTCTGTTATCCCCCTGGACCAGATCCTGTTGCCCCTGGGAGGGGTTGAAGGGGAGGGGGGGTATGGGGCCAGGTGGCAGGGTGCTGACAGAGACCCACAGAGAGCCAGACCTCTGCCAGGTCTCCTACAATCTCTTGGCCCCTGACATCGACTGGAGGCCCAGGGCCCACGTCGAGACACACCTGCCCCAGAAACGCTGCTCCGACTCGGGATTGCCAGCTGCAGCTGGCCTGGGCCCTCCGTCTGGATGCCTGGGTCTTGCACTTTGGTAGTGGTGGCTATTCATCTTCACAGGATGCGCCAACTGGTTTTCATACACTCAGGCCACTGGACCCAGTTGGACAATGATCTTCATATCAGTACTTTGTGATATCAATAGCCTATATTAACCCAAATAGAATCTATTTTGCTGGTAGCAACTTGCGTGTGCCTGCCTGGTTGTTTCATGCAGGCACAATTACATTAAAGGGATGACATGAATATGTATGGATTGACCAAATGGTCCTGAATTGATCAAAAATCCCCACATTTAATCATGACGAAATGGATGCATTTAAAAAAAAATCTCATTTTTCATTTTCTTTTGTCTCCTAGTTCTTGAGTTTGAGTATTAAGCCCATTTGGTCCCGTGGGAGTGAGTTTGGGCCTTGGCGCTTAAGGACCATCGGACCCCAAAATACACCCCAGTTCATTTTTATTAACATTATTATTTCTTGTGCCCAAGAATGATTTGGCATTTAAATTCCTCTATAATTGGGCCTATATTTTCACTGTCTGCCATGGCTCTGCTGCTTATCAGCGAGGGGTAAGAATTAAGACCACATAGGGAAACTAAATAACATTTTTTTTTTTAAAGCCGAGAGACTTAAGTAGAAAATTGGCTTAGCATGCAGATAGCAAACTCAACAATAGGAACATATATATGGAGCTCAGGAGTGATTGAAGTCCCTGTCTTTCTGATGAACAAAGTGTTTGATATTTCGCCACGGCTCTTACATAAACTGCTAACTTGATTTCACACCATCGGATCCGAGTGTGACAACAAACACTTTAATTAGGAGATGCAGGGACGGGGACATCAATGTTCCCGAAGTGAACGAAGAAAGTGATAGACTGTAATAAATCATCAGCGCACTCCAGACAGGCTAAATATATAGCCAGCATGCTGCCAAAATATATTCATTTTTTCTTCTTTCGCTCTACCCCACTTTTCACATCTTATTATGTTTCCTCTCTCTCCTCCTCGGCTTGGGCTGTGCATATTTTTGCATAGATTTAAAGGCACAGTGATATCTCGCTCGAGCCAATGTGGTAATTTGCATTGTGCGTTTTTTTTTTTTTGGGGGGGGGGGGGGGGGGGACCCGTAATTAGTGGGTATGAGATTTGGGGGAAATGGGTATGTATGGCCTTTATCAGTTTGTGTGTGTTGCCTGTCAGGTTTACGTAATGCTCCCACTAGAACCCGAGTGACATTTTCTGGCCCTTAAGAACCCCACCTCTCCGCAATCGAAGATTAGCCCCTTTCAAAGTGGTTCCATTCCAAAGTAATTGTTTTACGCCGATAAAAAGGGAATAAAGAAAGCGAGACTGAGTCGAGAGCAAAGAATGGAAATAAGGAATGAAAAGCACAATGGACGTACACCTCAAACCCAGATTCTACTCACATTAGCCGCCACGCGGACCTGATGGCAAGTAAACGATAAACTTCCCGATAGACGAGCCAATCAAGACTCCCTTTCTTATTCTGACTGCCACATCGCCCAACTCCCAACACCTCTAACCCAGTTTGGATTTATTGGTCAGCAAATAATCAAAGCACTTTTTCTTTAGGGGATTAGAGAAGGGGCTGAGCTTAGACCGCTGGACCAAACACTAGCGGGAGGCCAGGGGGTCCCCTTATCAGGGCCGGGCTTCTGGAGCCAGCTTCGCTACAGGACAGATTGCTTTCATATTCCCTCTGTCTGGTGGAACAACAAAGGCCTGACGGCACCCAGCAATAGTGCCCCAAAACGTCTGATGGGACGTTAAGGATCCGCTCGCCCCCCCCTACGCCTCCTTTATGCCTTTATGTATTCATCAGTAGGATGAGTCGATGAGTCTATGAGATCACCCCCTCCACCACCCCTTCTATTAAACAGGGTTCATTTCTTCGTCTCGGCTCCTTTGCTTCTTCTGTTCAAGGGGAACGGCCCACGGTCGAGTCGATGTACACAGCGCCTTGCAAACAGTATTCAGACCGCTTGGATTTCTCCACGTTTGATTGTGTTGCAACGTGGGATTGAAATGGATTTTTCATTGTAATTGTGGAAGACAAAAAAATGCTAACATTTTGTAAAAGATGAATGCGAACAAACTAAGCAAAATGTAGTTGTTACATAAGTATTCAGCTCCCTGAGTCAATGCAGGTTAGAATCACCTTTGGCAGTGATTAAAAGCTGTGTGTTTCTGGGTACGTCTCTAAGAGCTTTCCACACCTGGATAGTGCAATATTGACCTATTATTATTTTCCAAATTCTTCGAGCTTCTGTCACGATGTTGGGGATCACGGCTAGACAGCCATTTCCAAGTCTTGCCATAGTATTTAAGTCAAAATTGTATCTTGGCCACTTGGAAACATTCACCGTCTTGTTAGTAAGCGACTTCAGTATAGGTGGTTGTTGGCTTTTTGTTTTCGGTTATTGTCCTACTGAAAGGTGAATTGCTCGCCAAGTGTCTGGTGTAAAGCAGACTGAAGCAGGTTTTCCTGTAGGATTCTGCCTGTGGGTAGCCCTATCCCGTTTCTTTTTATCCTGAAAAACTCCTCGGTGTTTTCCGATGTCAAGCATAGATTTTACTCAAACAAAGGGCTTTGCATTTAGGCCAAAAAGTCTATTTCTTTGCCATGTTTGTTTTGTTTGTTGCAGTATTACTTTAGTGGCTTGTTGTGTACAAGATGCATGTTTTTTTAGTTGTTGCAGTATTACTTTAGTGGCTTGTTGTGTACAAGATGCATGTTTTTTTAGTTGTTGCAGTATTACTTTAGTGGCTTGTTGTGTACAAGATGCATGTTTTTTTAGTTGTTGCAGTATTACTTTAGTGGCTTGTTGTGTACAAGATGCATGTTTTTTTTAGTTGTTGCAGTATTACTTTAGTGGCTTGTTGTGTACAAGATGCATGTTTTTTTAGTTGTTGCAGTATTACTTTAGTGGCTTGTTGTGTACAAGATGCATGTTTTTTTAGTTGTTGCAGTATTACTTTAGTGGCTTGTTGTGTACAAGATGCATGTTTTTTTAGTTGTTGCAGTATTACTTTAGTGACTTGTTGTGTACAAGATGCATGTTTTTTTAGTTGTTGCAGTATTACTTTAGTGACTTGTTTGCGTACAAGATGCATGTTTTGCAATATTTAGATGTTGTGTATTTGTATTCTTCTTTTCACTCTGTCATTCATGTCCCATCACAGCCATTTGAACTCTAGCGGCCTTAAAATGACCAATCAGACACATGGTCATTTCATTCCTGTCCTGCAGCTCGGTTCAGAATGACAACTGTATATTTGAGGTGTAGGGTTAGTTGAATACATAATTGTTAACTTGACCAATGCTTAAATAGATATTCAATGTCTGATTTATTTATTGTTACCCATCTACCGATCACTGTTCTTTTATAACGAGGCTTTTGAAAAGCTCCCTGGTCTTTGTAGTTGAATCTGTGCTTGAAATTCAGTACTTGACTGAGGGACCTTACAGATGTTGTATGTATGGGAGATGGGAAAAAGGCTGTAAATTTGTATGTGATTTGTTAAGACAAATTATACTCGTGAACCAATTTAGGATTTCCTAAACAAAGGGGGTGAACACTTATCCAACAACTACATTTTAGTCATTAAATGTTGTATCAATCTTTAAAAAATAATCACATTACAGAGTATTGTGTGTAAATTCTTTTAAAATCAAATCCATTTTAATCCCACTTTGTAACACAATACAATGTGAAGAAATACAAGGGGGTCGGAATTATTTTGCAAGGCACCGTGTATGGGGAGGCAGGTAGCCTAGTGGTTAAAGTGTTGGACTTGTAACTGAAAGGTTGCAAGATCGAATCCCCGAGCTGACAAGGTAAAAATCTGTCGTTCTGCCCCTGAACAAAGCAGGCACTATTCCTAGGCAGTCATTGAAAATAAGAATTTGTTCATAACTCACTTGCCTAGTTGAAAAAATATGAATATATGTGGACTGATTAGAAGTGGTTAGCTTCTTCATATCTTTTAAATGGGAACAGCCCAAGTCCAGGTCAAGACTGTGTATATCTATCGGTTTGACTATTAAACCCAGTTAATTTAGTCATCTTCGCTCATTTTCTCTTGAATGGCCCAGGTCGAGCCTATGTATATGGGTGTAAGTGATCCGCATATGTGATGTGATGCATATACTACAGTCTGATGAAGGAGAGTGTCCTTCACCTCTATAAGCTTCATGAGACAGGCTTGACCCCGCCCTTCACCTGCGCGCCATCTCTCCGTCTGTCACCGTAACACTGCTGAGTGGCTGTATAGAGAGAGGAGGGGGGGGGGGGCTGCCTATTTGGCCCCCATAACCCTGGATGTGTGGAATAGCAGACATTGTCACTGCTTCCCATATAGAGAAGCGCATAATGTAGTGTTGTATGTACTTTAAGTACGGCTTGCTCTGTGAATGAGGTGGGATGGTTGGAGCCTGGAGTCTTTAAGCAACTAGGCCTACGTCCAATAGCGTCATTGTTCGTCATTGTTCGGCTGCAGAACTGAGCTTCCTCCAGTGACTATGGTCACCCACTTGCGAAGTTTGACATTTGACGTGGTTGGCGCGCTTGAAGCCCTTCAAGTCAGTGAATGGGAAGTAGGTGTAAGCCTCGTTCCAATATCCATGCTGGCACGCCAGTTAGTGCGCATGCCCAATCCGTTGCTTCGTTGCTAAATCGTATGCTCGTAAGGATATTAATCACAGCAAGGCAGACTGGTAGTCTGGCACGGCCAGGAAGTATGACTGAGATTACCCTGAGACTTGAGGGAAACAAGGACAATAGAGACCTCTGTGTTGTCAGTGGGTGAGGTGTGGTGTGTATGAGTCATCACCATTGCCCAATCTCCTCACTTACGTGAGTGTGTAATGTTGTGTGTGCACGCTCTCTTGTTGAGATAATATAGCATTGTGTAGGCTACGTATAGCAGAGTATAGTTCACACATACTACTCATGTACCATATAAGCACATGATGCTAGGCAAAATAAACGGTCATTGTGATTGATGGGGCACCTGTTCTAGACTGTGGGACCCACTGGTGTTGAGAGCCAGGAAATCCCTCTAGTGGTAGCTATGAATCAATACACTTCCATCCTGCTTTATTTTACCTGTCCAGCATTTCTATTTATTTTCTTCTTTGTTTATTTAACTAGGCAAGTCAGTTAAGAACAAATTATTATTTACTACCCCGGCCAATTGTGCACCACCCTATTGGACTCCCAATCACAGCCAGATCTGATGCAGCCTGGATTTGAACTAGGGACTGCAGTGATGCTTCTTGCACTGAGATGCAGTGCCTTAGACCACCGCACCACTCGGGAAATTTATTTTAGTCACCACTTCTCCATGTACTGAATCAATGGCCGTACCTCATGGCCGTACCTCATGGCCGTACATCATGGCCGTACCTCATGGCCGTACCTCATGGCCGTACATCATGGCCGTACCTCATGGCCGTACATCATGGCCGTACCTCATGGCCGTACCTCATGGCCGTACATCATGGCCGTACCTGCCTTTAATGAGGGTTGCAGTAATGTTCATATTCAACCTGTATTGAGCATGTGTTCAACATGAAGCCATTTCTGCTATTGCTGTGTAATAATTGCTCAGTAACTCGTATGTCACTTGGCAGGATAGATTATGTCGCAATGAAAGTGTCCTGAGATCTCTTTGGTGAAGCGACTGCTGTCCTGGGTTTCGGGACCAACTGTGTGACTCCCCATTTACACAGACAAGCCTCCTGAGAGGACGGTAAAGGTGGAACCCACTGGGACATAGACTGGTGAATATGTGAGTAGTATGACACTACATTATCTGTCAGAGGAAGGGAACACTTAGCCTGGTCCCAGATCTGCCTGTGCCATTAAACCCCTTCAACTCATCCAGAACGCCGCAGCCCCGTCTGGTGTTCAACCTTCCCAAGTTCTCTCACGTCACCCCGCTCCTCCGTTCTCTCCACTGGCTTCCAGTTGAAGCTCGCATCCGCTACAAGACCATGGTGCTTGCCTACGGAGCTGTGAGGGGAACGGCACCTCAGTACCTCCAGGCTCTGATCAGGCCCTACACCCAAACAAGGGCACTGCGTTCATCCACCTCTGGCCTGCTCGCCTCCCTACCACTGAGGAAGTACAGCTCCCGCTCAGCCCAGTCAAAACTGTTCGCTGCTCTGGCCCCCCAATGGTGGAACAAACTCCCTCACGACGCCAGGACAGCGGAGTCAATCACCACCTTCCGGAGACACCTGAAACCCCACCTCTTTAAGGAATACCTAGGATAGGATAAGTAATCCCTCTCACCCCCCCCCCTTTAAGATTTAGATGCACTATTGTAAAGTGACTGTTCCACTCGATGTCATAAGGTGAATGCACCAATTTGTAAGTCGCTCTGGATAAGAGCGTCTGCTAAATGACCTAAATGTAAATGTAATGTCTTGCCAACTCCTATTGTCCATTGTCACGCCAATGGAGACAACTATTTGAATACAGATCCCTAAAAAGGTTGAAGATAGAATGAATAGATATAGATTGAATAGAGTGCACACGATCTGCCTATAATATTCCAATCTAAGAGTCCTATTTGATCTACACAATACATTTCCATCTGAACATTTAGTAAATGCCCATCCTCCTGAATGTCCATTGCTCCATATGTGTACATAATCAAATCAAACCAATTAACCAGACGCTCAACTAATGTATGACTCTCTCAACATGCCACTGAAAAGATCGATAGCTGCAATTCGTTGTATGATAGCTGACAAATACTGCGGAGTAATTCAAAGCCAAGTTGGATGCAACGACAACTTCCAACCTCGTTGTCCATTTGAGGGTTCATGTTTCAAACACACACCATCTCTAAAGGGATAGTTTACCCAGAATACAAACTAACACGATTTTTCACCTACCTTGGCTGTTAGTTGATTCAAGAAGGACGTTTTGGGATATTTAGTTTGCTTTCAACACTTCATAGCCATATTTTGTAACTGTTAGCGTTCTCAGTAAGACATAACATTCAACTGTTCTTATGCCTGTGTAAAAAAAAACTATAATGACTTTTGGAGCTACATTTTGTTAGCATGTTGTTACATAATACTGGTAATTACATTTGACATTGCATAGCAATGAGATGAGATAGTGGCTGCATAATAATCCCGTTATTGTGCAATTATAAAGCCATTTCCAAAGTCCTATGCAACAAAAATGTTACTATTGTAATAATCACAAAGTTACTACACATGTGTAAGAACTTGGTGTCAAGTGTTATTGTGATAACCTTATGTCTCACTCATTCTAAAAATACATATGTTAGTCATTTTCAAGCTTCAAAAGTTGTCTACTCTTATCGTACTCCCTCTACTCTGTCTACTCCCTCGTATTTAATTCTCGGCTATAGGCCACGTTAAGATTCATATCTAAGAGTCGTCCAAACCATGTGCTTATGATCATATATTTAGACTAATTCAACTAACTGCTGTAGTTTTTGGTTCTTCATCAAATATCTGGCAGTCATCAAGTACATATTTTTTGGTTTTCAAATAACTTTCATATATTGAAATACTTTCAAATATTTTGGGGTTTTTGAGAGGTATTCAAAATTGTCATGCTGAAACAGGAAAGGGCTTTCCCAAAACTGTTGCCACAAAGTTGGAAGCACAGAATCGTCTAAAATGTTATTGTGTGCTGTAGCGTTAAGAATCCCCTTCACTGGAACTAAGGGGCCTAGCCTGAACCATGAAAAACAGCCCCTGTTTTCTCCTCCGCCAAACTTGACAGTTGGCACTATGCATTCAGGCAGGTAGCGTTCTCCTGGCATCCACCAAACCCAGATTCATCCGTCGGACTGCCAGATGGTGAAGCTTGATTCATCACTCCAGAGAACGCGTTTCCACTGCTCCAAAGTCCAATGGCGGCGAGCTTTACACCGCTCCAGCATTGCGCACTGAGATCTAGTCTTGTGTGTGTCTGCTCGTCCATGGAAACTCATTTCATGAAGCTACCGAAGAACAGTTTTTGTGCTGACGTTGCATCCAGAGCAGTTTGGAACTTGGTAGTAAGTGTTGCAACCGAGGACAGACAATTTTTATGAGCCACGCCCTTCAGCACTCGACGGTCCCGTTCTGTGAGTTTGTATGGCCTACCATTTTGCGGCTGAGCCGTTGTTGCTCCTAGACGTTTCCACTTCACAATAACAACACTTACAGTTTACCAGGGCAGTTCTACCAGAAATGTTATGAACTGACTTGTTGGAAAGGTGGCATCCTATGACGGTGCCACGTTGAAAGTTACTGAGCTCTTCAGTAAGGCCATTCTGCTGCCAATGTTTGTCTATGGATATTGCATGGCTGTGTGCTCGATTTCAAACACCTGTAAGCAATGGGTGTGGCTGAAATAGACAAATCCACTCATTTGAAGGTGTACCACATACATTTGTATATACAGTTGAAGTCGGAAGTTTACATACAACTTAGCCAAATACATTTAAACTCAGTATTTGACTATTCCTGACATTAAATCCTAGTACAAATTCCCTGTCTTAGATCAGTTAGGATCCCCACTTTATTTTAAGAATGTGAAATGTCAGAATAATAGTAGAGAGAAGGATTTATTTCAGCTTTTATTTCTTTAATCACATTCCCACTGGGTCAGAAGTGTACAAACACTCAATTAGTATTTGGTAGCATTGCTTTGAAATTGTCTAACTTGGGTCAAATGTTTCAAGTAGCCTTCCACAAGCTTCCCACAATAAGTTGGATGAATTTTGTCCCATTCCTCCTGACAGAGCTGGTATAACTGAGTCTAGTTTCTAGGCCTCCTTGCTCGCACACGCTTTTTCAGTTCTGCCCACAAATTTTCTATAGGATTGAGGTCAGGGCTTTGTGATGGCCACTCCAATACCTTGACTTTGTTGTCCTTAAGCCATTTTGCCACAACTTTGGAAGTATGCTTGGGGTCGTTGTTAATTTGGAAGACCCATTTGCTACCGAGCTTCAATATATCCACATCATTTTCTTTCTCATGATGCCATCTATTATGTGAAGTGCACCAGTCCCTCCTGCAGCGGTATGACGGCTGTGTGGTCCCATGGTGTTTATACTTGCATACTATTGTTTGTGCACATGAACATGGTACCTTCAGGCATTTGGAAATTGCTCCCAAGGATGAACCAGACTTGTGGAGATCTGCAATTTTCTTGGCTGATTTCTTTTGATTTTTCCATGATGTCAAGCAAAGAGGCACTGAGTTTGAAGGTCGGCCATGAAATACATCCACAGGTACACCTCCAATTGACGTCAATTAGCCTATCAGAAGCTTCTTAAGACATGACATAATTTTCTGGAATTTTCCAGGCTGTTTAAAGGCACAGTCAACTTAGTGTATGTAAACTTCTGACCAGTGAATACAGTGAATTAGAAGTGAAATAATCTGTCTGTAAACAATTGTTGGGAAAATGATTTGTGTCATGCACAAAGTAGATGTCCTAACCGACTTACCAAAACTATAGTTTGTTAACAAGACATTTGTGGAGTGGCTGAAAAACTAGTTTTAATGATTCCAACCTAAGTGTATTTAAACTTCCGACTTCAACTGTATAGTGTAGTTGCCTTTTGTTGAGACTCTATATAAGCTATATTCGACTACCTTCAGTATTTGAAAAGTTCTTATTTAAAAAGAAACTGCAAAATGCAACTATTTTCTTCCCAGGTCTTCAAGAGACGCATTGTACCAAACTGCCACTCTCTTCACAACACCATTTTAATTACTGTCTCCATATTGCCCCAAGCAGAGTATTCTCTCCAAGAACACAGCAAGCAAATATGTCGTGCAGAGCAGTCGACAGGTGACAAAACTCATTCATTTCAAAATGTTGACGTGTATGAGTGTCTGTGTATGTGCCCTTTGGTCTAGTTGGCCTTCACACCTAGCCCAGGTGGATAGTTTGATCGCTGTATCACTGTGTTCCTTAGAGTCTAATGCGTGCTTGTAGTTTCATCAACATAGGTGTTGATTGACATGAAATAGCTTACATGATCATTTAAATTGACAATGCCAGAGACAAATGTGCTGCACTTCGCAAAGCCGTGTGATATACTTTTGGTCTATGGCAAACTGCAGAAAAAGGGTTATTCGGCTGTCCCCATAGGAGAGCCCTTTTTGGTTCCATGTAGCCCTTTTTTTCTAAGGGTGCCGAGGAAAAAGCTGGCATCTAACCCCAATTTGCATCACACTTATTCCAAGTTTTCATACTTTCTTGCATTCTCTCTGTCATACTTTATTGCATTCTCTCTCTCTCTCTCTCTCTCTCTCTCTCTCTCTCTCTCTCTCTCTCTCTCTCTCTCTCTCTCTCTCTCTCTCTCTCTCTCTCTCTCTCTCTCTCTCTCTCTCTCTCTCTCTCTCTCTCTCTCTCTCTTTCCTCTCTCTCTCTCTCTCTCTCTCTCTCTCTCTCTCTCTCTCTCTCTCTCTCTCTCTCTCTCTCTCTCTCTCTCTCTCTCTCTCTCCACTTTTTGTCAGAGCCCTCAGGGTAGCCGCTCATTGAGAGAGGAGAAGAAAGGCGACATAAAGGAGAGAAAGTAAAGGCTGAGGAGGAGCGGAGGGGACACGATGCTCTCCAGGGGAGACAGTCACACGCTCCCATTGAGGAGGGAACAGGGACAGAGTGGCGCCAGGGCTCAGGGCGGACACGTTCATAATCACACATAGCAAGAGAGAGAGAGAAAGAGAGATAGAAAGAGAAAGTGTGTGTGTGTGTGTGTGTTAGATTAAAGATCACAAACTAAGGTGAGCTCAAAGCAATACATTACTGTGCACATGCTTGCATGCATTCCTGCACGTCTGTGATATGTCCTCAGATTCATCACATTGAATACAACAGAAACTAACATAAACCACAGGTCAGGAGGTGAGTGAGGTTGATTGGTGTTGGTGTGCGCGAGAGTGTGTGCACGTGTCAGTCTGTCCGTCACTCACGCAGTCGGACCCCAGTCTACTTCCAACATGGCCGAAGGGCTCTTCAACAGATAGGCATGAGGTGACATGATGGCGTAGACATGAGAGACCGCCAGCCATCTTAAAAGGTCACTGAGGACCAATCCTCCACCCCATCTGATTGCTGTTGTCCCTTAGGACAGGTTCAGAGTTGAAAAGTTCACCCAGGGAGAAAGGTGAGGAAGCAAGTCATGCAAATATGAGAAGGTGACACGGGAGAGGATTAGTGAGACCAGGTGACCGAGAAAGAAACCAAGACGAACACAAAACCCTGCCCTGGGATAAGTGTCTACAGAGTAACTCTAGATGTTTTATGTTTTTTTTGTGTGAAGCTTATTATAATTTGTGAACCAAGGTAATCAGAAGTGGAGTGTGGAGTGTGGGTTGAGGGTCATTAAAGGCCAAATGCAGCCGTTTTATCTCAATTCAATCACAATCAAGTCATTTCTTGGCAACGTTTAAGTACCTTACTGTGAGTGTTTTAAAGCAATTTCTCTAGGACTGCTAGGAGAGTGTTCTGAGTGGGAAGGGTAAAACTGAAAACTAGCTGTTATCGGCAGAGAGGTTCGGGAACTGTCAGGATTTGGCCAGGGTTGTTCTGGTTTCTGGTCACTAGATGCCCCCATTGTGCTTTTTTGACCCTTTTGTTTTCCCTTGTTCCCCGTTATTATTTGCACCTGTGCCACGTTTCCCCTGATTGTATTTAAACCCTTAGGTTTTCCACAGTTCTTTGCTCTGTGTTTGTATGTTAGCACCCAGCCCTAGTATGCTGTGAACTTTTGTTGCTCCCGTTGGACTCTCTTGTGGAATTCTGTTTTTGTTCTTGTTTATAAATGTTTGAGTATCTTTTGAGGCTTTTTCATGCTATACCTACCACCTTGTGGATTTACCTTTTTGTCTTGGAGGAATACTTTTGTTCTGGTGGAATTCCTTTTGACGTTGTGGAGTTATATGTTTGCCTGAAGGACTTTCCTTTTTGCTTTATTAAATACACCGTCTCAAGTATTGCTGTGTCTGCCTCATCTTCTGGGTTCTGCCGACTATTTGTGGTTCAGTTGGTTAAGTGACCGTTTCTCACTCCGGAGCCCGGGTTTGTAACCGGGTCCTGACAGAAACACAGAGCCAGAAATGAACCCAGAGGCAGCCAGTTCCCAGGACCTTGTTGCCATGCTGTCCCACCATGAGGAGACTGTTCCAACGCCACGAAGCCGCTCTGGTTCAGAAAGAGGCCTTAATGGCTAGACATTCTCATCTTCTGTTGGAGATGCTGATTTTCATAAAGCAGATATCTGATCGACTTACCCCGGCAACAGCTCCCGCCCCAGTGCCTCAGATTCACGTACCCGTGGCAGTTAACCCCCTGGCTGAACCTCGTCTTCCAATTCCCCAACGGTTCTCAGGTGATCCGAGTGCTTGTAAAGGGTTTTTCACCCAATGTTCTCTCTCCTTCGAGCTGCAACACTCATCGTTTCCCACCGACCAGTCCAAGATCGCATATATCATCACCCTGCTGTCGGAAAAAGCCCTGGCCTGGGCTACTGCTGTGTGGGATGCCCATAGTCCCTGCTGTGCCAGCTACTCTGCCTTTGCTGAGGAATTCAAACGAGTGTTTCAAGGCCCAAGCAGTGGTCCTGACTCAGCCAAACAGCTCCTGACTCTCCACCAAGGTCGGCGCAGCGTGACGGACTATGCCATCCAGTTCCACACGGTGGCAGCAGCGAGTGGCTGGAACGACGAGGCGCTCACGGTGTGCTTTCTGAAGGGCCTTTCCGACACTATCCAAGATGAACTGGCCACTCGGGAACCACTGGACAATCTCGAGTCCCTGATCAAGTTGGCCTCACGCATTGACCAGCGTCTGAGAGAGAGAGAACTCAACCGTAGACCTCTAGCCCCTATCAGCCTTGGTAGACTCTGGAGCCGCAGGTAACTTCATGGATGGGGTCTGGGCGAAGGAGAATGGCGTTCCCTCTGAACCTCTAAGTGACCCCATGAGGGTTACTACATTGGATGGAATCCCTTTGGGATCTGGACTTGTCACTCGTGTCACTACCCCCTTGCGACTTTCAGTTTCCCAACACCAGGAATTGATGAACTTTCATCTGTTCTCCTGTTCCGAGTTCCCTCTTGTCCTTGGATACCCCTGGCTTCACAGCCATAACCCTCACATCGACTGGTCTGTGGGCACTATCAAGCAGTGGGGTCCTACGTGCCAAGCTACTTGTATTTTCCAGAGTTCCCCGAGTTCTACTCCCGAGTCTTTAGAATCCATCGACCTGTCCCGAGTTCCCGAGTGTTACCATGACCTCAAACTGGTATTTAGCAAACAGAGGGCCACCATGCTTCCACCCCATAGACCTTACGATTGCCCCATCGACCTGTTTCCGGGCACTTGCCCCCCCCCTCCCAGGGGTCGGATCTTTTCCCTATCTCCTCCCGAACAAGCTGCTATGGATACCTACATCAAGGATGCTCTGGAAGCAGGCCTCATGCGTCCATCCACCTCCCCGGTGGGAGCAGGGTTTTTCTTTGTGGCCAAAAAAAGTGGTGGATTACGTCCTTGCATCGAATACCGGGGACTCAATGACATAACCGTCCGTAACCGTTACCCACTATCCCTTATAGCCACAGCCTTCGAGCTGCTCCAGGAAGCAGTTGTTTTCACTAAGCTTGACCTGCGGAACGCATAATATCTTGTGCGGATCAGACCTGGTGATGAGTGGAAGACCGCTTTCAACACACCTACTGGTCACTACGAATACTTGGTGATGCCCTTCGGCCTGACCAACGCCCCAGCTGTGTTCCAAGCGCTCATAAACGATGTGCTTAGGGATATGCTTAACATATTCGGGTTTGTTTACTTGGATGACATCCTCATCTTTTCGAGCTCCCTTCAAGAACACACAAAGCATGTCAGACAAGTACTCAAACACCTCCTAGACAGCCATCTGTACGTTAAGCCGGAAAAATGTGAATTCCATTCATCCCGAGTACAATTCCTGGGATTTGTAGTGGAACCCGGTCGAGTCCAAATGGACTCCAGGAAGGTAGGGGCGGTAGCGGATTGGCCCACCCCCAAATCCGTTAAGGAAGTTCAGTGTTTCCTGGGCTTCACAAACTTTTACTGCAAGTTCATCAAGAACTTCAGCTTGGTGGCAGCCCCTCTCTCAGCTTTAACCAAGGGTGGCAACACAAGGTTTTTGTGGGGAAGAGAAGCTGAGATGGCCTTCCAAGGACTCAAGCAGCGCATCCTCTCTGCTCCCATCCTGATACTACCGACTACGGATGAACCATTTGTGGTGGAGGTAGACGCATCAGAGGTTGTTGTTGGAGCTGTCCTGTCTCAGAGGGGTGAAGACAAGAAGCTCCACCCATGTGCTTTCTTCTCACACCGGCTTACCCCGGCTGAGAGGAACTACGATGTGGGGGATCATGAACTTCTAGCGGTTAAGGTGGCATTGAAGGAATGGAGTCACTGGCTCGAGGGGGCTTCTCACCCGTTTCAAGTGCTTACGGACCACAAAAATCTGGAGTATATCCAGCAGGCGAAGCGGTTGAACTCCAGACAAGCTAGATGGTCTCTTTTCTTAAATCGATTCCAGTTTATCCTCACCTATCGGCCCGGGTCGAAGAATCTCAAACCGGATGCCCTGTCCCGAGTCTACGCTCCTGCCATTTGAGACGACACGGACATGCCTGTCCTTCCTGCTGCTAAGATCGTGGCCCCGATCTCATGGCAAGTTGAGGATACCGTGAGACGAGCTCAAGCTATCGAACCGGGTCCGAGAGGAGGTCCTGCCAATCGGTTGTTTGTCCCCAAGGCAGTGAGGACTCAGGTCCTTCTGTGGGGGCACTCCTCTCGCCTCATCTGTCACCCGGGCATAGGTTGCACCTTGGAGTTCATCCAACATAAATTCTGGTGGCCCACCATAAGAGAAGACGTTGCCACTTTCGTCAAGGCCTGCCCCATGTGCTGCCAGGGCAAGTCTTCTCACCTCCACCCTAAAGGACTCCTTCACCCTTTACCTGTTCCCCACAGACCCTGGTCCCATATCTCGTTGGACTTTATTACTGGCCTTTCTCCGTCCCATGGCAATACTACTATCCTAGTCATCATCGACAGGTTTTCAAAGGCGGCCAGGTTCTTCCCCCTAACTAAGTTACCTTCTGCCAAGGAAACGGCTGAGTTGGTAATTAATGTGTTCTGAGTCTTCGGCATTCCTCAAGATATGGTTTCCGACAGAGGTCCCCAGTTCGCCTCAAGGTTTTGGAAGGCCTTCTGCCAACTCATGGGGGGCCTCTGCCAGTCTATCTTCAGGGTACCACCCGGAGTCCAACGGCCAAACAGAGAGGATGAATCAAGAGCTGGAAACCGCCCTCCGATGTATGGTTCTTAACAACCCGTCCACATGGTCATCCTTCATTGTTTGGGCCGAATACGCGTACAACACCTTGCGCTCCTCCTCCACTGGTATGTCCCCGCACGAGTGTCAGTTTGGCTATGACCCTCCATTGTTCCCAGACCAGGAGGCAGAAGTCAGAGTGCTTTCAGCCTTGAAGTTCGTCAGACGCTGTCGGCTTATGTTGAGGAAGACCCGTCTTAATCTTCTGCGTTCCTCACAGAGGTACCAACAACAAGCCAACAGACGTCGCTGTCTTGGGCCTACCTTGCGCCCCGGCCAGAGAGTCTGGCTCTCCACAAGAGACTTACCACCACGGGTGGAGTCTCGCAAGCTGTCCCAAAAATACATCGGTCCCTTTAAGGTTGCCAGGAGAGTTAACCCAGTTTCATATCGCCTACACTTACCCAGATCCCTTAAGATTAATCCCAAGTTTCACATTTCCTTATTAAAACCTGTTGTTTTTTCTCCCCTTGTCCCGGCAGACAGACCTCCCCCTCCGCCCTGTGTCATCGGAGGCCAGCCGGCTTATACCGTCCATCGGATACTGGATTCCCCCCGGGTGCAGCGGTCCTGGCAGTATCTGGTGGACTGGGAAGGCTACGGTCCCGAGGAGCGCTCCTGGGTTCCTGCCAAAGACATACTGGTCCCTGACCTCATTCGTCAGTTCAGGGCCCTCCACCCCGAGAAAGCTGGTAGGAACGTCAGGAGCCATTCCTAGGGGGGGATTCTGTCAGGATTTGGCCAGGGTTGTTCCGGTTTTTGGTCACTAGATGCCCCCATTGTGCTTTTTGACCCTTTTGTTTTCCCTTGTTCCCCGTTATTATTTGCACCTGTGCCTCGTTTCCCCTGATTGTATTTAAACCCTTAGGTTTTCCTCAGTTCTTTGTTCTGTGTTTGTATGTTAGCACCCAGCCCTAGTATGCTGTGAACTTTTGTTGCTCCCGTTGGACTCTCTTGTGGAATTCTGTTTTTGTTCTTGTTTATAAATTTTTGAGTATCTTTTGAGGCTTTTTCATGCTATACCTACCACCTTGTGGATTTACCTTTTTGTCTTGGAGGATTACCTTTGTTCTGGTGGAATTCCTTTTGACGTTGTGGAGTTATGTTTGCCTGAAGGACTTTCCTTTTTACTTTATTAAATACACCGTCTCAAGTACTGCTGTGTCTGCCTCATCTTCTGGGTTCTGCCGACTATTCGTGGTTGTTGGTTAAGTGACCGTTTCTCACTCCGGAGACCCGGGTTCGTAACCGGGTCCTGACAGGAACTCTCTTTCTTATAGGTATAGAAACAAATTAACTAACTAACTAATGAACTATTAACTAACTATAAACTCATTTATAAACGAATGAGTTCATGGGATCAATGTTCTTTGGGGTAAAAGTAAACTAAAGCCTTCCATTGTGATTCATGCATAACTACCACTCAACTTGAAAAGCCTAGTGTTGTCACCAAGCGGGCCAAAACTCCCACCAAAACAGGCAGAAATTTCAGGTGATCTTTTCAAATAAGGGCATTACTATACTTTTGACAATTTAAACAGTATTATTCCAATGTCATAGTGTGGGAATATATGCAAAACACAGGAAAATCACGTGTTTTACTGCACTGGGCCTTTAATTCAGTTTCTAGTTATTATAAGTCTAGTTATGATTAGAGACCGTTAAATAATGCCTAATGCCTAAGGCCTATAGTTATAGTTATCTAACAGTTATGCGTTGGCTATAATAAATATGTTTATTAATGCTGAGTTACAAAATTAGTAATGGTTTAAACATGTGTTATTACAGGCTGTTGGCTAAATAATGGTATTATTATTAGAATGGTAAGTAATTCACACCCATTGACTTTTTCCACAAATGTATTAAATTGAGATGTTCTGTCACTGGCCTACACACAATACCAAATCATGTTAAAGTGGAATTATGTTTTTAGAAATACTTACAAATTAATAAAAAATGAAAAGCTGAAAAAATGAAAAGCTGTAATGTTTCTGTATAGCACTTTTGACACCTGCTGATGTAAAAAGTGCTTTATAAATACATTTGACTGATGATTGATGTCTTGAGTCATACAATTATTGTCACGCCCTGACCTTAGTTATCTTTGTTTTTTCTTTATTATTTGGTTAGGTTAGGGTGTGACAATGGTGGTGTGTGTAGTTTTTTTATTGTCTAGGGGTTTTTGTATGTTTTTTCTTTCTAGTCTTGGTGTTTATATGTCTATGGTTGCCTAGATTGGTTCTCAATCAGAGGCAGCTGTTTATTGTTGTCTCTGATTGGGGACCATATTTAGGTGGCCATATTCATTGGGTATTTTGATGGTTATGGTCTATGTTTAGTTGCCTGTCTGCACTACACATATTAGCTTCAGTTACACAATAACGTATTTTCCGCGTTGGATGTTGCCCATACGTCCGCTCTAATCTTAAGTTTCTGTTGTTGGTATTTCTCACTTCGTGTCTAAAGAAAAGAACACGGTACCTTGGTGGACGGATGCCGGGTCCAAGTCAGTTAAAAACAAATTCTTATTTACAATGACAGTCTACTGGAGAACATTGGGTTGTTCAGGTGCAGATCAACAGTTGTCAGCTCAGGGATTCAATCCAGCAACCTTTCGGTTACTGGCCCAACGCTCTAACCACTAGGCTACATGCCGCCCCAAAAATCTGAAATGTACTTTGCAACTGCATGTACAGTAACGACATATTATAAAGTCATTTTACAATTGACATGAATATTCATGAATGTGAATGTGTTTTCTTAAACGAGTAGTAAGCCCATTGACTGAGGAGTAGGAAGAATGAAAGTCATTAGTGCACAGCATAGCAAAATTGTTTACAACTGAAAATGAGATCAAGTTTTCCTTATTGGACAGATTCAGGTACAGGTACAAATGAAGGTCCCCTTTCCTTTTTGTCCCACTTCGCATCCCTTAGGTTTCTAGCAATATGTCACAGGTGCATCGGTTTCATTTCCTTCCAGCCGCACCCTTTCAAAAGAAATGTGCAACAGATGAAAAAGGCGTAAAGAGAATCAGAAAAGTCAGAGCTACTCAGCCAGTTTGTGTTGTTTTGTTAGTTTTGTTCAGTGTTCGTTCTTCTATTAAATAAGTATGTTCGCTTACCACGCTGCGCCTTGGTCTCCTCTTTATGACGACCGCAACAATTATTTGTAAGACCCCTCAGTCGAGCAGTGAATTTCAAAAACAGATTAAACCACAAAGACGAGGGAAGTTTTCCAATGCCTCGCAAAGAAGGACACCTATTGATAGATGGGTAAACAATTTTAAAAAGCAGACATTGAATATCCTTTTGAGCATCATTGTGAAGATATTAATTACACTTTGGAAGTTGTATCAATACACCCAGTCACTACAAAGATACAGCAGTCCTTCCTAACTCATTTGCCGGGGAGGAAGGAAGTCACTCAGGGATTTCACCATGAGGTCAATGGTGACTTTAAAACAGTTGCAGAGTTTAATGGCTGTAATAGGAGAGAAATGAGGATGGATCAACAACATTGTAGTTACTCCATAGAACTAACATAAATGACAGAGTAAAAAGAAGGAAGCCTGTAGAGAATAAAACTATTCCAAAACATGCATCCTGT
The DNA here is from genome assembly GCF_021184085.1 of Oncorhynchus gorbuscha. Lineage (NCBI taxonomy): Eukaryota > Metazoa > Chordata > Actinopteri > Salmoniformes > Salmonidae > Oncorhynchus > Oncorhynchus gorbuscha. The sequence continues at coordinate 14,914,536 of NC_060198.1, forward strand.
CTGCAATAAGGCACTAAAGTAAAACTGCAAAACATTTGGATAAGAAATTAACTTTATTTCCTGGGTACAAAACGTTGTTTCGGGCACATCACTGAGTACCACTCTTACGGGTATGTTATGGGTATGCTTTTCATCGGCAAGGACTAGGGAGGTTTTTAGGATGAAAAGAAACGGAATAGAGCTAAGTGCAGGCAAAATCCTAAAACCTAAACCAGGAAAACCTGGTTTAGTCTGCTTTCCAACAGACACTGGGAGATAAATTCACCTATCGGCTTGAAAATCGATGGCAAGACTTGGCTGTCTAGCAATTATCAACAACCAACTTGACAGAGCTTGAATAATGTTTTATGGAATATTGTGCAAATATTATGCCCTGAACAAAATAGAAACGCCATTGAACAAAAATACAAATGCAACATGTAAAGTGTTGGTCCTATGTTTCATGAGCTGAAATTTCTAAAATGTTGTGCACAAATTTGTTTACATCCCTGTTAGTGAGCATTTCTCCTTTGTCAAGATAATCCATACACATGACAGGTGTGGCTGATTAAACAGCATGATTACACAGGTGCACCTTGTGCTGGGGACAAGAAAAGTATACTCTAAAATGTGCAGTTTTGTCACACAACACAATGCCACAGATGTTTTAAGTTTTGAGGGAGAGTGCAATTGGCATGCTGACTGCAGGAATGTTCACCAGAGCTGTTGCCAGAGAATTTAACGTTAATTCCTCTACCATAAGTTGCCTCCAATGTTGTTTTCGAGAATTTGGCAGTACGTCCAACCAGCCTCACAACTGCGGACCACGTGTAACCAACAAACACGCAAGCCCAGGACCTCCACATCCGGCTTCTTCACCTGTGGGATCGTTTGAGACCAGCCACCCAGACAACTGATGAAACTGAAGAATTTCTGCACAAACTGTCAGAAACCAGCTCATATGCATGTTCATCGTCCTCACCAGGGTCTTGACATGACTGCAGTTCAGCATCATAACCGACTTCAGTGGGAAAATGCCCAACTTTGATGGCCACTGGCATGCTGGAGAAGCGTGCTCTTCACGGATGAATCCTAGTTTCAAATGTACCGGGCAGATGGCCAACAGTGCATATGGTGTTGTGTGGGCGAGTAGTTGGCATTTTATCGATGTCCATTTTAATGCACAGAGATACCGTGATGAGATCCTGAGGCCCATTGTGGTGTTTCAGCAGGATAATGCATGTCCCCATGTCGCAAGGATCTTTACACAATTCTTGGAAGCTGAAAATGACCCACTTCCTCCATGGCCTGCATACTCACCAGACATGTCACCCATTGAGCATGTTTGGGATGCTCTGGATCGGCCATTGAAGAGGAGTGGGACAACATTCCACAGGCCACAATCAACAGCCTGATCAACTTTATGCAAAGGAGATGTGTCGCGCTGCGTGAGGCAAATGGTGCCACACCAGATATTGACTGGTTTTCTGATCCACACCCCCTACCTTTTTAAAAAAGGTATCTGTGACTAACAGATGCATATCTGTATTCCCAGTCATGTTAATTGATTTATTTCAATTGACTGATTTCCTTATATGAACTGTAACTCAGTAAAATCTTTGAAATTGTTGCATGTTGCGTTTATATTTTTGTTCAGTGTACAATCCAAGTGTGCAAAGCTTTTAGAGATTTACCCAGAAAGACTCAGTATTGACTCAGGGGTGTGAATACTTATGTAAATGAGATATTTATGTATTTCATTTTCAATAAATGTGCAAACAAAACATTTAAAAAAGAACGTTTTCACTTTGTCATTATGGGATAATGACAAAGTGAGATGAAAAAAATCTATGTAATCCATTTTGAATTCATCATGTGGCCATTGAATCCATTCTCAAGGGTTAAGCAGTGACCTTAACTGACTCACAGATTTATCCAACGATCCTCACGCCCCAGCTAGCACGGCGAACTGATCGGGACCGACAGAGCCCAAATTCTTCACATTGTTCAATTCATCTCAGGGAACATGGTTGTTTGTCAAAGATGCTCTCTAGAGAGAAAAGCCTTGGTTTAGAAGCTGGAATCTGCCTTACTCCCAATCCCTTACACCAATCCCCCAAACCTTATAGCCATCATACGCTATAGACAACAACCACCTTGGCTGGGAACCAGCACTTAAGGGCACTTTCTATCAGCAGGGTTCCAGGCAGATGGGGAAATGAGTGTGATTGGCAGAGAGGGGAAGACGAGGCGACTGACTGAGAGGATACTGTTGCCAAGGAGGCGAGGATTGGGGTGGGGGGTTGTGGGGCGTGACCGCTCTTAATTATCCGATATGGTTGCCAAGCGCTGGCACGGTGACAGGTTCAGAAATCGAGTGACAGGTTGCCAGCTCTGTGGGAGAAGAGCCGATAGGTGCATTCTTTGGGTTTCGAATGACAAACAGCAAGTGACTAATGCTTTTGGAGCATCGGGTGGGGACCTATGCGCCAGCAAACACGCACCAATGGATCTCCCCACAGTCGTCAGTCATCATCACATGCAATACAGAACAGCAGTTGAGCAACAACACCCGTCCCAGACCCGACTGATGCCAAACGTATCTGTTTGGTTGTGAGGCTTCCCTATCAGTCCGATCTGAATGGCCCCACACTTTTAATCCTTGGTTAAGATTAGTTTCCCGCTCCAATCCCTTAAATCCCTCCCGGAATGTTTTCTGTTCTGCATGTTACTCTCACCGAGATATGGATCGACTGTTAGAGCGATCGGCGATTGGTCATTGACTGCAGTCACCTCACGGAATCAGTTTCAAAACAAAACAAATCCAGCCTCCATGTTGCATTGAAAGATACTGCAGGTGTGGCGCGACTACCAGGGGAGGCACCGAAATGGCAGATCAGTGTTGGGTTCGTAGGGGGCAAAGAAGAGGCGGCGGTAGACACTGGCTAACCTGTCCTTGTTGCCGGCCTTCAGGAACTCATTTCTTTCAATCACTCAGAGATGGGGGATGGGATGGAGATAACACGGCCATAGCAGGTGAGATCACCGACTCTGGGTTCAACTGCATGTCAGGTGAAACTCCCACAATGCCTTCTGTTTTCACAGTCCACGCAAATATGGAACTCAGATCCAATCACCCCCCTCTTTTGTTGTCTTTCAAATCTTTTCTTGTATGGTTGTGGCGTTTTGAGGCCTGAAAATATTTATAATCCCCACATAGCAGACACACAAGACATAACAAACAACCGTCGAAAGGCCGCACTTGACGCCAGTAGTGCCCTAAAAACAGTCATTGCTTGGATTGACTTGAAAAACGACAATGTTGAGTCCATATAAGTTCAACTGGCGAGCGATGAAAGCTAGGCTAATTTGCAAGCTCACCGGTTGGTCAGAAAACGGCATTCCGTACATTCCTCTCCCTGTTCGGTCAGCTTAAGCTCGGCGCTGAGAGACTTTTTCACTAGTGCCGTAATTACTGTGGACGGAAGGCAACAGGAAATTGTTATTCGCAAAACTGCTTTTTCTCTCTCACTGTGAAGTGTGCGGAGACGCAGCCGTGGTCGGTCAGTCATCCCCCTCCTCGGGCTACTCTCTGTGACTGACAGGGGAAGCCAGATTTGGGCTGGTAGACATTGTGTGGTCATGAGAGCTGTGGTAAACAAGCTAGGCCATGCCTCTATCGCCGCTACACAGCCAGGCATTAGGTGTCAGTCATCGGGAATGGCACTTTGTTAGCACATCAACACTTGAGAAGGGGGCCAAGAGAGGAAAGAATGTCTTATTAAAAACTATTTTGTGATTCATATTTCCATGTCGCTGCTGAGTGATTGGAGAAGTGTGTGTGCCCCTGTGTGTGTGTGTGTGTGTGCCAGTGCATAATGTGTGTGTGTCTGTGCGCGACTGTGTGTGTGTGTGTGTGTGTGTGTGTGTGTGTGTGTGTGTGTGTGTGTGTGTGTGTGTGTGTGTGTGTGTGTGTGTGTGTGTGTGTGTGTGTGTGTGTGTGTGTGTGTGTGTGTGTGTGTGTGTGTGTGTGTGTGTGTGTGTGTGCTTGCATCTGTGTTTGTGCATGTGTGTGTGGATGCATGTGTGTCTGCGCGTGATTGTGTGTTTATGTATATGTGTGTGCGCCTGTTTCAATGCGGAATGTGTAACATATTACACACACACATACGCACACACATACAGTGACTGACTGAAGCATGGCAGGTTGAAACCCGCTGAGCCAACTACTGGAGGCTGCCTAATCATGCATAGTCTGTTGTCGATGAGGACTTTGGGAGAGGAATGAAAAAGATTCGCCTCCCTGTCTAAAGAGTCACAGTCAGTGAGGCCTAGTGGATTCACTCAGACCCTACATGTAAAAGACAAGTTGACGAGGTCACGACGACCACAGCTCCACTTCCCTGTATGTCCATCAATATCATGCCTAGTTTGTCTTTAAAAGTCATAAACACCAGTACAAGTATCTTCACTTTACTGTATCCCTTTTGATCTGCCGTCCAAGGAATTGGTGTTCCGTCAGGATCGGTCACAAATGGATGAAAAATTGAAATGTGAATTACACACATCCCACTTCTGACTCCAATGCACTTCTGCCCAGTGTCAAGGCATTTACGCTTATGTACGTAGGATAGGACTTAAAATGTTCTATATTTACCATTGGTAAAGTTATTGTGAAAGACGAAGTAGTGGGAAGAGCAGCACTTTCCACACTGGCCCTCACATCTGAGCAATGCATTGCATCCCCAGCTACAGCCTATCGTTTTTCTCATGCAAGTGGCGACCTCTGGTGGTATAAGAACGAAACATCAACTTGTTCAGCTTTCTTGAAACCAATACTCTCTCGACATTTTCTCACATTGCACCTTCCTGAATAGACCACTGGCGTCATGAAACCTTCTTTCATCTGTAACCACAGGAGGTTGGTGGCGCCTTAATTGGGGAGGACATGCTCGTGGTAATGGCTAGAGCGGGAATTAGTGGGATGGAATCAAATACATCAAACACATGGCTTCCATGTGTTTGATGCCATTCCATTTGCTCCGTTCCAGCCATTATTGTGAGCCGTCCTCCCCTCAGCATCCTCCACTGTGTAACCATCAAACAATATAGACTTGACTAGACTAGTCTACTGTTTTCCTCTTCATGTGCCGTTATCTGGGCCCCATGCCTGTATTTTAACATTGAAGAAGAGTATGTCGCTCACTATATTGTGCAGGTAGTTAATGACAAAATAAACAGACACCTTTATGTTAATCGAGAATGTAAACAATCAGTGGGGATTTTAGCATGTAAATCTTGATAAGGAGGGGGGAAAAAAGTGGGATGCATGCCAGCAAAGCCACTACACAACACAACACAACACTAAACAATAGATAAATTGCACTATAACGGTGACAAACGGTGCCCACAAACTGTTAGAGCCTTACATAAAACTGTCCCAACAGCAGAGTCCCAACAGCAGCCCCAACACTTTACCACTCATTTTGTTTGTCAAGCCTACTAGTGGTTTTCCCCTTGCTACTCTCTGATTCTAGTTACTGTTTTCAAGTTTTCCCTGTTTGGACCATTCTGCCTGCGCTGACCCTGAGCCTGCTATTCTGTACCTTGTCACATGATACTGGATTATTGACCTCTGCCTGCACTGACCCTGAGACTGCCTGCCGTTCTGTACCTTTTGGACTCTGATCTGGATTTACAAGCCTCTGCCTGCCCTTGACATGTCGTTTTTCCTGCTGTGCTCACTTGAACAGGAAGTTTGTCATCAAATTTTATCATCAAAGTCTGACAATGAAATCTTTAAATATTCAATGATTACATTTCTCAAAAACAGGTTATAGGCTCATGTCTGGATTTATGGTGCTTTCAAGACAACTGGGAACTCTGAGAAAAAAAAGTTGAATCATGATGACTTCAGTAATCTTCAGGTCGTAGCTCTAGAAAGAGGCCTGAGTTCCCGATTTACAATTCTGAGTTGGATGAAAGTTTTTTTTTAAAGTAAAAAAAGTATTTTCCCAGTCGTAGGTCATTTTACCCGAGTTCCTAGTTGTCTTGAACTCACCAAAGTCAGATTTTGCAGTTCCAGGTTAACAGTTATTTAGAGCGCGTCACAAATCATGCTCCATTGACAGTATGGCTAATGTTGAATATTTATCATTTTAAACTAGGAATAGAGACCCTTATTCTTAGACTTGGGACCACACAGACACTCCACTGAATAGCAGGCTAATGAGTGCTTTGCAATGCTTGAGGTTAGCCACTGACTCCTTCCAAACCACTTATTGTTGAATTTGCAATTTCCAACTCGTTGTGTAATGTTTTTGGCCAATGTGCACCAATACGTTTTATCTATCATTTCAATTAATTATTTAACTTCATATGACAAGGATTAAAAAGGATTTGCCAGTAGATTGTCGACTTGATTCATGATGATGACTGCTAGCTAAGATTCTGAAAGTATGATGTTGACATGATCAGTCCAATCAAAGCTACTGTTGATATAACGTGATTTGATGTCATTTTATCTGTGGCCAATGATCTTGAGCCTTCTTGGATGGGCACTTCTAATGTTATATTTTTTAATTTTTAATTTAACCATGTATATATCTAGGCTAACTAGGTAACTCTATTGCAGCACCCAAGGGGCTTGAATTGTCAAGCTCTACCCTTAGACTTGGCGGTGACGTAGTGTCCCCATGAGTGACAGCACATTGAGCCAATCATGGCGCAACGCTCTGTATTTTCTGCTGGTTTGTCCCACCACCACAGAAAGCACTGAGCTAGGCTGAAAAACCTGCATTTTGGAGCTCACTTACTCAAGAAAACAAAGAAGAGACCATGTTGGTATGCGGCTTTATTAACTCAATTGTTTTTTTTTTACATTGTTTGCAAACTGATATGTGACACATATTAATACCAAAATAACATCCAAAACAGGCAAGACCCATTTTTGGCTAAGAATGTGGGGCTCTAAACAGGTGGGGCTCTGCATTATTATTTAATGCAATTACATGAATTGTTATAATTGAAACACGTGCAATATAATGTGCAATTTATGCATCATACATGCAATATAACCTACAGACCAGTAGATGCATAGGCTAGCATATACGGCATAGCAGCAGCAAAATTGCATACTCCTGCTGTATACAGTTGAAGTCAGAAGTTTACATACACTTAGGTTGGAGTCATTAAAACTCATTTTTCAACCACTCCACAAATTTCTTGTTAACAAACTATAGTTTGGCAAGTCGGTTAGGACATCTACTTTGTACATGACAAGTAATTTCCCAATTGTTTAGAGGCAGATTATTTCACGTATAGTTCACTGTATCACAATTCCAGTGGGTCAGAAGTGTGCATACACTAAGTTGGCTGTGCCTTTAAACAGTTTGGAAAATTCCAGAAAACTATGTCATGGCTTTAGAAGCTTCTGATAAGCTAATTGACATCATTTGAGTCAATTGGAGGTGTCCCTGTGGATGTATTTGAAGGCCAAACTTCAAACTCAGTGCCACTTCCCTTGACATCATGGGAAAATCAAAAGAAATCAGCCAAAGCCTCAAAAAAAGACTACACAAGTCTGGTTCATCCTTGGGAGCAATTTCCAAACGCCTGCAGGTACCACGTTCATCTGTACAAACAATAGTACGCAAGTAATAATACCATGGGACCACGCAGCCGTCATACCGATGTCAATAACTACAGACCAGAATCCCTTCTTTCTTTTCTCTCCAAAACTCTTGAACGTGCCGTCCTTGGTCAGCTCTCCCGCTATCTCTCTCAGAATGACCTTCTTGATCCAAATCAGTCAGGTTTCAAGACTAGTCATTCAACTGAGACTGCTCTTCTCTGTATCACGGAGGCGCTCTGCACCGCTAAAGCTAACTCTCTCTCATCTGCTCTCCTCCTTCTAGACCTATCGGCTGCCTTCGATACTGTGAACCATCAGATCCTCCTCTCCACCCTCTCCGAGTTGGGCATCTCCGGCGCGGCCCACGCTTGGATTGCGTCCTACATGACAGGTCGCTCCTACCAGGTGGCGTGGCGAGAATCTGTCTCCTCACCACGCGCTCTCACCACTGGTGTCCCCCAGGGCTCTGTTCTAGGCCCTCTCCTATTCTCGCTATACACCAAGTCACTTGGCTCTGTCATAACCTCACATGGTCTCTCCTATCATTGCTATGCAGACGACACACAATTAATCTTCTCCTTTCCCCCTTCTGATGACCAGGTGGCGAATCGCATCTCTGCATGTCTGGCAGACATATCAGTGTGGATGACGGATCACCACCTCAAGCTGAACTTCGGCAAGACGGAGCTGCTCTTCCTCCCGGGGAAGGACTGCCCGTTCCAGGATCTCGCCATCACGGTTGACAACTCCATTGTGTCCTCCTCCCAGAGCGCTAAGAACCTTGGCGTGATCCTGGACAACACCCTGTCGTTCTCAACTAACATCAAGGTGGTGGCCCGTTCCTGTAGGTTCATGCTCTACAACATCCGCAGAGTACGACCCTGCCTCACACAGGAAGCGGCGCAGGTCCTAATCCAGGCACTTGTCATCTCCCGTCTGGATTACTGCAACTCGCTGTTGGCTGGTCTCCCTGCCTGTGCCATTAAACCCCTACAACTCATCCAGAACGCCGCAGCCCGTCTAGTGTTCAACCTTCCCAAGTTCTCTCACGTCACCCCTCTCCTCCGCTCTCTCCACTGGCTTCCAGTTGAAGCTCGCATCCGCTACAAGACCATGGTGCTTGCCTACGGAGCTGTGAGGGGAACGGCACCTCAGTACCTCCAGGCTCTGATCAGGCCCTACACCCAAATAAGGGCACTGCGTTCATCCACCTCTGGCCTGCTCGCCTCCCTACCACTGAGGAAGTACAGTTCCCGCTCAGCCCAGTCAAAACTGTTCGCTGCTCTGGCTCCCCAATGGTGGAACAAACTCCCTCACGACGCCAGGACAGCGGAGTCAATCACCACCTTCCGGAGACACCTGAAACCCCACCTCTTTAAGGAATACCTAGGATAGGATAAAGTAATCCTTCTCACTCCCCCCCCTTAAAATATTTAGATGCACTATTGTAAAGTGGCTGTTCCACTGGATGTCATAAGGTGAATGCACCAATTTGTAAGTCGCTCTGGATAAGAGCGTCTGCTAAATGACTTAAATGTAAATGATATATATATATATATATAATATATATAATATATAATAATAAAAATAATAGCCAATCAGTGTTGAGCTAAACTGAGTGAGCTCTGCTGTGAATGGTCCTGGCGCACCCAAAAAAAAGTGTCATGACTGGGCCCTACACCCAAACAAGGGCACTGCGTTCATCCACCTCTGGCCTGCTCGCCTCCCTACCACTGAGGAAGTACAGTTCCCGCTCAGCCCAGTCAAAATTGTTCGCTGCTCTGGCCCCCCAATGGTGGAACAAACTCCCTCACGACGCCAGGACAGCGGAGTCAATCACCACCTTCCGGAGACACCTGAAACCCCACCTCTTTAAGGAATACCTAGATATAGATAAGTAATCCCTCTCACCCCCCCCCGCCTTTAAGATTTAGATGCACTATTGTAAAGTGACTGTTCCACTGGATGTCATAAGGTGAATGCACCAATTTGTAAGTCGCTCTGGATAAGAGCGTCTGCTAAATGACTTAAATGTAAATGTAAAATACCGCTCAGGCAGGTGACGCATTCTGTCTCCTAGAGACGAACGTACTTTGTTGTGAAAAGTGCAAATCAATCCCAGAACAAAAGCAAAGGAACTTGTGAAGATGCTGGAGGAAACTGGTACAAAAATATTTATATTCACAGTAAAATTAGTCCTATAGCGACATAGCCTGGAAGGCCACTCAGCAAGGAAAAAGCCACTGCTCCAAAACCGCATTAAAAAAGTCAGACTACGACTTGCACATGGGGACAAAGATTGTACTTTTTGGAGAAATGTCCTCTGGTCTGATGAAACAAAACTATAACTGTTTGGCCATAATGGCCATCGTTATGTTTGGAGGACAAATGGGGAGGCTTGCAAGCCGAATAATTACCATCCAAACCTTAAAGCTCGGTGGTGGTAGCATCATGTTGTGGGGGTGCTTTGCTGCAGGAGGGAATGGTGCACTTCACAAAATAGATGCCATCATGAGAAAGGGAAATTATGTGGATATATTGAAGCAACATCTCAAGACATCAGTCCGGAAGTTAAAGCTTGGTCGCAAATGGGTCTTCCAAATTGATAATGACCCCAAGCATACTTCCAAAGTTGTGGAAAAATGGCTTAAGGACAACAAAGTCAAGGTATTGGAGTGGCCATCACAAAGCCCTGACCTCAATCCTATAGAACATTTGTGGGCAGAACTGAAAAAGCGTGTCCGACCAAGGAGGGCTACAAACCTGACTCAGTTACACCAGCTCTGTCAGGAGGAATGGGCCAAAATTCACCCAACTTATTGTGGGAAGCTTGTGGAAGGCTCTCCGAAATGTTTGACACAAGTTAAATAATTTAAAGGCAATGCTACCAAATACTATTTGAATGTATGTAAACTTCTGACCCAGTGAGAATGTGATGAATGAAATAAAAGCTTAAATAAATCACTCTCTACTATTATTCTGACATTTCACATTCTTAAAATAAAGTGGTGATCCTACCTGACCTGAGAAAGGGAATCCTTTTTACTAGGACTAAATGTAAGGAATTGTGAAAAACTGAGTTTAAATGTATTTGGCTAAGGTGCATGTAAAGTTTCGACTATATACAGTACCAGTACCAGTCAAAAGTTTCGGACACATCTACTCATTTCAGGGTTTTTATTTATTTGTACTGTTTTCTACATTGTATAATAATATTGAAGACATCAAAACTATGTGGTCCTTCTGTAGCTCAGTTGGTAGAGCATGGCGCTTGTAACGCCAGGGTAGTGGGTTCGATTCCCGGGACCACTGATACGTAGAATGTATGCACACATGACTGTAAGTCGCTTTGGATAAAAGCGTCTGCTAAATGGCATATATTATTATTATATTATTATGAAATAACACCTATGGAATCATGTAGTAACCATAAAAGTGTTAAACAAATCAAATATATTTATATTTGAGATTCTTCAAAGTACAGCTTTGCACAATCTTGGCATTCTCTCAACCAGCTTCATGAGGTAGTCACCTGGAATGCATTTCAATTAATAGGTGTGCCTTGTTAATTTGTGGAATTTCTTTCTTTCTTAATGTGTTTGAGCCAATCAGTTGTGATGTGACAAGGTAGGGATGGTATACAGAAGATAGCCCTATTTGGAAAAAGACGAAGTCCATATTAAGGCAAGAACAGCTCAAATAAGAAAAGAGAAGTGACAGTCCATAATTACTTTAATTAAGATATGAAAGTCAGTCAATCCGGAAAATGTCAAGAACTTTGAACGTTTCTTCAAGTGCAGTCGCAAAAACCATCAGGCGCTATGATGAAACGGTCTCTCATGAGAACCGCCACAGGAAAGGAAGGCCTACAGTGACCTCTGCTGCAGAGGATAAGTTCAGTAGAGTTAACTGCACCTTGGATTGCAGCCCAAATAAATGCTTCACAGAGTTCAAGTAACAGACATATCTCAGCATCAACTGTTCAGAGGAGTCTGCGTGAATCAGGCCTTCATGGTCTAATTGCCGCAAAGAAACAACTACTTAAGGACATCAATAAGAAGAAGAGACTTGGGCCAAGAAACATGAGCAATGGACAATAGACCGGTGGAAATCTGTCCTTTGGTCTGAGACCAAATTTTAGATTTTAGATTCCAACCGCCGTGTCTTTGTAAGACGCAGAATAGGTGAATGGATGGTCTCCACATGTGTGGTTCCCACCGTGAAGCATGGAGGAGGAGGTGTGATGGTGTGGGGGTGCTTTGCTGGTGACACTGTCAGTGATTTATTTATAATTCAAGGCACACTTAACCAATATGGCTACCACAGCCTTCTGCAGCAATATGCCATCCCATCTGGTTTGCACTTAGTGGGACTATCATTTGTTTTTAACAGGACAATTACCCAACACACCTACAGGCTGTGTAAGAGCTATTTGACCAAGAAGGAGAGTGATGGAGTGCTGCATCAGATGACCTGGCCTCCACAATCACCTGACCTCAACCTAATTATGATGGTGTGGGATGAGTGTTATGCAGGTGAATGAGGACCCAAAAGCGACTTGGCGAAAACAGAGTCTTTATTCCAGCAAAGGAAAAAGGCAATACTCCTAGACAAATCAGAGCAGAAAACAAAACATAAAAACTAATTCCACTCGTAGTGACGAGGACAGACTGGAGACTCGACCATAAACTGTAGGTTGCCTCGGGAAGGCACCGACCGTAGCAGACTCAGATACCTGCTCACACGCAGCATCTGAGGGAAACAAGACACAGCACGGCGAACAATATACAAGGATCCGACAGGACAGAAACGGAAAACAAGGGGAGAAATAGGGACTCTAATCAGAGGACAAGATAGGGAACAGGTGTGGAAAGACTAAATGAGTGAGTAGGAGAATGAGGAACAGCTGGGAGCAGGAACGGAACGATAGAGAGAGGAGAGAGAGGGAGGGAGAGAGAGAGGGATAGAAAAAGGGAACGAACCTAATAAGACCAGCAGGGGGAAACGAACAGAAGGGAAAGCATAATGACAAGACAATATAAGACAAAACATGACAATGAGTCGTACCACAGAGTGAAATAAAACAGCCAACAAGTGCTCAGCATATGTGGGAACTCGTTCAAGACTGTTGGAAAAGCATTCCAGGTGAAGCTGGTTGAGAGAATGTCAAGAGTGTGCAAAGCTGTCGTCAAGGCAAAGGGTGGCTAATTTAAATAATCTCAAATATAAAATAGATTTTGATTTGTTTAACCCTTTTTTGGTTAAAATATCATTCCATATGTTTTATTTCTTAGTTTTTATATTTTGATGTCTTCACTATTATTCTACAATGTAGAAAATAGTCAAACATAAAGAAAAACCTTTGCATGAGTAGGTGTGTCCAAACTTTTGACTGGTACTGTACATTATGATGTCCTTATGTGACCCCCTCAAAACACACCACACCTCTGCGGTTCTCAATTGTAGGCTAGTGATGTCATTCACCAAACCCCCCGTCTCACACCAGACATGATTATTAGGATAGACTACACTTTATGCAACAGTACTTATTATTAATGGGCAAAAGATTACGGCGCAGTCAATCTATTTTAGTATACTAAAGCTTATTAGCGGACTAGACTGTAGTGCAAGAGAGTGGGGGTGACTCCTGGGTGAGACTGATAGATAGCGGATCCGAGTTAACTGCATAGCGGAGCGCGTTTCTGTCTTAAGGGCTCGCGTTTCCCCGAGGTTGTTGCACCGCTCTCTAGGTCCTTCTCTCCCCGACTATCTCGCCCTAAACTCTTTTCGCCTGGACTCGCAAAGACAGACGGTCGGACATACTGTAGCGAGGGGGACGGATCCGGGTTCACCATGTTGACTTTGTTGACAGCGATGTACATAGTGGTGCGGGCGGCATCGTCGGAGGTAAGACTCTTGTCCTTGACCGCACCAGCCACCAGCATACCAGAGGGGCTCTCAAACGAAATGTTAAGGCTTCATTTGAATTAACTACAGTTGCCAACTCGACATTGACTCTCCTCCCTATAGCCTATCTCTTGTTGAATTACCGTGATAAGCTCTTACAAACCTAATCCTATAGGGTGGCCTAGTGAAATATTGGTTAATTCGGGTCCCCGTTAGTTTTTGCCGAAGCTTCATCTATTCCTCCTGGGTAGTAGACACTGTCGACTAGAAAATGATAGGCCCATAGGCTACTATTTGGGGGTATCTATCCTCAGTCAACAAGACATTCGAATTGAGTAGACTACTGTGAGGCCTACTCATTCACAATAGCCTACAGACTTGAACAAAGTGTATGTCGCTCGACCGTCCTGTCTGTGTGACCACATCATCATTAATTAATTTCCTGCCTCCCCTCGGCAGCTTTGGTGAAGAACGCGAGCGGGTGTTCATTGCACCATGGATAGCTCCATGCCACCCGGTGCGTCAGACAGGCGCTGCCTCCATAGGGAAGCCAACTATTTTCACCGGGCGATTATGTAACATTAATGCCCCACTTCCCACAATCCTAATGAAACGGATCTAATTAAGCAATAAAGCACGAGGGGTGTGCTATATGACCATATACCACGGCTAACGGTTGTTCTTGTGCAAGGACGACGCAACGCGGAGTGCCTGGATACAGCCTTTAGCCGTGTTATATTGGTCCACAAACCCCTGAGGTGCCTTATTGCTATTATAAACTGGTTACCAACGTAATTAGAGCATTAAAAACACATGTTTTGTCATACCCTTGGTATAGGTCATATATATCACGGCTGTTAGCCAATCAGCATTCAGGGCTCTAACCAACCAATTTATAATTCCTTTTTATATCTGTTGGCATAACAATAATCTAAATGTTTAGCCATGTAGCGTTTTGTTAGATGGTGTATACCGTGTACATCCTCCTAATACAACTTAAATCATTGTAAATAATAACTAAGGAACATGTTAAATATGCTGTGGCAAATACTAGGCTGCATGTCTGTGTTAGGTCCTGGTTGCTTCATGTAATAGAGTGGACATGAATTATAGATAAAAAAGTCAACAGGCTTTTTGAAACAAGTTCTTTTGAAACCTCTGAATGCATCCACAGAGGGACATGCCAGAAACGCTGGGATTATGGTGCATCCAAACTAAATTGCATTCCCTAAACCTAACCTTGTTCTTACCCCCACCCTCGAAAAAAAGCTCATATGCCTGCTCATCAGTTGTGAAGATAATGCCACTTTAGTCTGTTCTATTGCTAAGCATCTTGTGACTAGTCTACCAGAGCCACATCACTGCACTTGACTTCAAATGACCCCGCTCGTGCCCCAGTGGAGGCTACAGACGGACATCTTCTTCCAATAGTCTTCTGTTAGAAAAAGTTAGGTGGACGTTATACTTACTACGTGAGGATGAATTGTATTTTGTGTTGGAATTAGGCTACCAGTTGGCCTATGACCTATTTGATTGTACCCACCTACCAAATAAAGATGCAGATAGTAAGGCTGGGAGAGGACAGTGGTTTTCAAGTTAAACCAATATGGACAAATCTTGCCCAGCACTTTCACTTATCAGTGATCATGAAACAATGAGGCCATGAAGGAGAAGTGTCTCCATCTTACAGACAATGGCCATTAATAGTTGCTTAGTAGTAAGTCACAGGACCAACCTTTGACTCCGTCCCTCTAATCAGGCTTTTGTTGGGTTGTTGAATTAATATTTGCTTGAAATATTGTTCATGTCTTAGTCTTATTAACTTGAATTATGAGCCATTAATAGATCATTTACAAAGCATGTTTTCGATTGGCTAAACATTTATCCTGTCGGCGGGCTCAATCTTTATAGGAAAATGCGGTGTGATGTAATGTAGGCGTGATGCATTTGTAAAAGCAAACATAGATTGATATCAGGGTATAGGCAAGGGGTTGAATTCATTGGCTGAATTCAACTTGGCACAGGGCTACCAAAAATCCACGAACAACATCCCAACACAACTCTAATGTATATCTCTGATTAATGAAGTGTATATAGATTCAAATGTGTGTTTTCTTAAAAATAGAGTTCAAAAAAGCTTGGCCAAGTGTTAATACTATTGCTATCCTCCTTCATTCATTAGGCCACAGTAAGAACTGCAAGTGACTGTGTACAGAAAATCCTAGGATACTGTCTATCTAGTCCTTCTAGAGGAGTGATGAACGTCTGCTAATTTATTACAAAGTTATAACAAAAAAAATGTGTGGCTGAAAGACGCAAGAAGCAAGGTATTTGTAAAAGGAGACATATGAACGCGGCCCACACTCAGTTTTTGTGTGTGGTCCATATAAGGTCATGTGGGCGTGGCCTTCGAGAACAACGAGCTGGCGCTGCAGCGGTTCTTCATGGGGAATGTGTTCCTTTTCGTGATTTGAGCGGGTAAAAAGACCAGCATCAGTGAATATTCAACTACAGATCCCTGGATAGGAATCCAGTGCGCCATCGTCGTACATTTCAATACAAGCGCAGAGGTGACCCTTCAGTCTAGTCCTAGCGAAAGAAACAGTGTTTGCAGGCTTAACGAGATCCTCTATCTCAAGTGAATATGGTAAGATGTATGTTTATTTTGTTGCCGTCAAGTTATAGCTAACTGTTATATGAATGATGCATCGAAAGTGTTTGCTAGGTAGGATAACAGATGCTTGTCATTGTTGATGAGCAATTTGGGGTTTGTGTCCACTTGTCATTGAAGCCGGGAGCTAGTAGCATCAGCGGTTAATCTCATGTTTGATCAAAGATTAGTCTGTTGTTTCAGCAAAGATTTCCGTCTAACGTTCACCATCTCTTTCTGAAGTCGTTCGCTAACGTTAGTCAGAAAGATGGCCAACCAGCCATCTTGTGCGGTAACCCATGTATTAAAGCCTCGCTTATTGCTATTTTACTGCCGCTCTTTAATTAGTTGTAACTTTTATTTCTTATTTTATTTTAGGTATTGTTTTGTACGTATTTTTTCTTACCTGCATTGTTGTTTAAGGGCCTGTAAGTAAGCATTTCACTGTAAGGTGAATAATAAATAACATTTGATTTTAAGAAATGAGAATGCTGGATTTAAAAAACTAGTCTCTAGACTACAATTCCGAAATTAAGAAGATAAAGTAAACTGCCTGATTCGGAAATTGTTTCCGCTTTTTCACGCTGGCAACGATGTAGCCGCGGTGTCTTCGAGAGCGGTGTGGTCAGCATGTAAAGACTTTCGCGCGTGGCATTAGTCGAAAATTGCATCATCATCATCATCATCATCATCTTTATTTCATTCAGTTCCTCTGCCAGCTAATGCAAAGTGCGTTTCCATCTGTCGACACTGAATTTTGTCATTTTAATCAACATAGCAGTCAGATGCGATTACTGCCGCTTCATTTGCGTATCCCTGCTATGTAGGTCATTACTGCTGTGTTGGAAGATTGCACAGAATGAGTATGGGGTTTGTGTGTTGTTTTACAGGCCGACCCAATCCGTGTGCTGGTGACTGGCGCTGCTGGACAGATCGCCTACTCCCTGCTGTACAGCATCGCCAAGGGAGATGTCTTCGGCAAGGACCAGGTAACACGGCCAACGCCTACTTCTACCCGCACACGCTCTCTTTCAAATCAGCGTTTGTCCTCGAGCACAGGAGGCAGACGGATGCTGTAACATGTAGGCTGTAAAGATATCGTTACATAAGCGCGTGTGAATTATGCATGGGATGTGAATTTTTGGCATGAGGTCGGGAGGGGCCGAGCTCTTATTTTTGTCAGCTGCTTGAAGAAGAATGGAAAAAAAAATCCCTCTTTGCAATCGTTTCTGTTCTAGCCCATCATCTTGGTCCTGCTGGACATCCCTCCCATGTTGCCGGTTCTGGATGGGGTTGTGATGGAGCTGCAGGACTGTGCTCTCCCACTCCTGAGGGGTGAGCAATGCTTTTCTATTCTGCCTGTGCTGGTTGTGAGAACATATGCAACCCATTATACATAGGCGTGCCTTTTTTGGCATGATTTACATTGTGTCCTCCCCCCCATCTGAAACACATTTAAAATGCGTTGGGTGTGGACTGTTGCTGCGGTACTATTCCAATAGCCCTAATTTCACAGCAGCAGGGATGGTCCACAACAGACTGCTGTGGGAAGGAGTGTCAGAAAGGAGGCCTACTATTCGTCGGTTCCCAAGGGCCTCTAGGACATTCCAACCAATCCCGGGAGTGGTGGGGCAACAATAGGGGAGGTGGGGTACAAGACATCTCGTGCACCAATGAGCCCTGACTGAAGTTCATCCTGATAAAGCAGGGAAAGAGTTTTTCATTAGTTGCCACAGAGCAAACATTATCTACGAAATCAGCGCATTTGGCAGTGTTTCAAGAAACGAGACAATTTATCAGCAAGGTGGAGCCACTGAGTGCTAGACTATCGGTTTGGAAATAACCTGGTGTGTGTGTGTGCACAATTACCTCAGGGCATTTCCCACACAGAGACTGTTTGTCCTTCCCTAATCTTGCATTCATGTACACCCAGATGAGCCAGAAATAGCAGTATAATTACTGTAAATTAAAAAGGTCATTAAAAAGTTCAGCTACCACCACAAACAGAAACTGCCAACACACCTATTTATTTTACTAACTTTAGCAGACATTCTATGCTTAATTTGTCTTATAGAAATAGTTTTTTTAAACGCATCTTATAACCTGATTGTGTTGCTCTTTTGTCAAATCTGAATTTTTAAGTTCATTGCAGAATCCAGTAAAACCATTACATCTCTCTACAAATGGGGCAGTAAACACAACGTTGACAACTACATCCACTCTATCCAACACAATATCCATCGTAGCTAACCGTCACCCCACCCCCATCTTCGTCCACAGAGGTCATCCCCACCGACAAGGTGGAGCTGGGCTTCAAAGATCTGGACGCCGCCATCTTGGTGGGCTCTATGCCCAGGAAGGAGGGCATGGAGAGGAAGGACCTCCTGAAGGCCAACGTGGCCATCTTTAAGGCCCAGGGGGCCGCCCTGGAGAAGTACGCCAAGAAGACCGTCAGGGTAACTGTCCCTCTGTGTGTCTATGACTCGGCATGTTTCGGGCCACTGCCGCAGAGCAGCAGCAGCCTGGCTAGAGAGGACACACACACACACACACACACACACACACACACACACACACACACACACACACACACACACACACACACACACACACACACACACACACACACACACACACACACACACACACACACACACACACACACACACACAGCTCTCATTGCTAATGATAATCAAGGGACATGAAGGCACAACAGTACTGCAAAGGCCAGGTTGTGGGGTGTTGAATGATGTTAAAGGGTGTTTTGGTGAAAGGTTCATCTGCTTTTACAGATGTAATATTTTGGTGAGATACATTTTTGATTCCTGTTAAAGACTTGACACAATACCTCTAGTTCTATGACATTTGACATGAACCAGCTTGTAGAACTTTCCTTCCTTTTAAAAGTCACACAAACCTTTTTGACAAATCAGACTATAGTTTGACCTTTTTACATTTAAAACAGGCCATTTAAAAAAAAAACATTTAACAGCCTTATACTTCTATGGTATCGGCGCAAGTTCACATCTTACAGGCTATTAATCCTGTGTGGAGTCGGCTGTGTTCCAAAGCCAGGGATGAAAACTACTCCACGCTGTGTTGTGTGTGTGTGTACACACTGCAGTCACTGGTGTCACAAGGGGGGCCGTTGGCAGCAACAACTAGACGTCAGTGTGACGGAACAAAGACTCACCTCTTCTAATGGCCAAGGTCAACGACTTCTGATCCGGGAATGTGTGTGCATTCGAGTGGTCAGGTTTCTATACGATCTATGTAGCTACATAAGAACTGAATGCCCGTCCTCTAAAGTGAGTGTGTTTTTAGAAGAAGAGTAGAGATGTGAAGAGAGAAATGTGTATATATACGCACACACAAGTACCCACATTAGCCAGGAACAGTACAGCGACCCGGTGAGTAGTTCAGGGGTTGAGTGTCTTGCTCAGGGGCCATAATGGCGGGAGATGTTATCTTTCTAGGGTTGGCGCTGGCAGCCATAACACTCATGTACACACAGCGATCCCTTTAAATCGAGCTAATCCTTGACCTTCATTTAAAGGGGATGTATTCTGTGCGTGACATCAATCTTCTATAGATTTTTTTTTTGGCCATTTAGAAAGTGTCAGCATTTCCCTTAGTCGTGACTCATGTTTCTCAGTTGCACTGCTACTCTTTTTTAAAATATATATTATTTGATATATATTTGCATTTTTTAAATATAAATTCATTTAATGATATCCAATTGGTAGTTAGTCGTGTCCCATCGCTGCAACTCCCGTACGGACACGGGAGAGGCGAAGGTCAAGAGCCATGCGTCCTCAGAAACACAACCCTGTCAAGCCGCGCTGCTTCTTGAAACACTGCTCACTTAACCCAGAAGCCAGCCGCACCAATGCATGCGCCTGGCCCGCCGCAGAGGGGACAAGGACATCCTGTCTGTCCAAACCCCACTGAAGTGCCTTAGACCGCTGCGCCACTCGGGAGGTCTCTGCTACTCTTTCTGATGATGTGCCATCTCTGCTTTGCATAAAACAATGCGTATGCTTTTAGATGTATAAATAGTCACATACAATGGCACAAATGAAGATGAGGACTTAAAATAGGACTTATCCTACTCTCGTTTGCTACTCTGAAATGGAGCTGTTTGTGAATCTGTAGTTTGAGTGAGTGATGACTCTGATGTTTCTAACCTCTCTCTCTTTCTCTCAGGTCTTGGTGGTGGGAAACCCTGCTAACACCAACTGTCTGATTGCCTCCAAGTCTGCCCCCTCCATCCCCAAAGAGAACTTCTCCTGCCTGACCCGTCTAGACCACAACCGGGCCCGTTCCCAGGTAGGCCAAAGCCAAAAGGCTCCATCCGGAAAAACACACCAGTTCCTAGCCTCAAGGCACTTGTTGTAATGTCCAGTCCCAAATGGATCCCTCTATACCCTATGTACTTCTGGATATCTGAGAGGATTAAGTGTGAGCAATATGACTGGTTAGTTGGACATTTTACCATATTTCTTAAACCTAGTCAATCATCTTATCTCTACAAGTGCATAAGGTGTATGGGGCTGTACGTCCATTTGGAATTCGATCTGAAACAATTGAATGGGTATTCCAATATGGTCAAAAATCCCATGAATGACATCGTAGCCTGTGTCTGCCTCTAGGTGGCGATGCGTTGCGGCGTGCCCGCCGACGCAGTCAAGAACGTCATCATCTGGGGCAACCACTCATCCACCCAGTACCCCGACGTGCACCACGCCATGGTCAACGTGCATGGCAAAGAGGTGGAGGCGTACAGCGCCGTGAAGGACGACAGCTGGCTCAAGGGAGACTTCATCTCTGTAAGCGAACTCTAGTTTTGGCTCTTCTGACCTAACCCATTTTTGACATAATTTCCCGTAAATATGTACTGTAGGGCATTCTAACAATTTGCTTCAAAGGGCATTATTCTGCCTGTTTTTTTTAATTTTTATGGCTTCGTTTTTATGAAAATGTTCATGGCCTCAAACTGTACAAATGTACCAAGTTTCATGCCTTATGGAAAAAGTAAACAATTCGACCCAAAATCTGCACACGTCGCTTGGACTACTGCTCATAATCCAATGTTATTTGTCACATGCGCCGAATTCAACAGGTGTAGGTTAGACCCTTACAGTGAAATGCTTACTTACAAGCCCTGAACCAACAATGCAGTTTTAAGAAAAATATGTGTTAAGTAAAAAAAAAAATATATAAACAAATAATGCTTTATGAATGTAGTTATACATATTAATGATCAGCTATTTGCACCTATGTTGCGTATGCATAGCTCATAGGTATTATAAATGTGCGATCCTTACCTGAATGAATCCCTATTCATGGACAAGTGAGTGTGGGTTGTAGGTGTCATCTGGACCCCATATCTCATCTTTCAATAATCTCTTATCTGAATACAAGCATCTTCACTGAATCTATTGACCCGTGTTATTCCTTTAGTTGTAATGAAGCCGTCCTAAATCCCCCTCTGCCCCGCTCTCTCTCCCTCTCTCCTCTCTGTCTCCTGCAGACGGTGCAGCTGCGTGGTGCTGCCGTCATCAAGGCCAGGAAGCTGTCCAGTGCCATGTCTGCCGCCAAGGCCATCTGTGACCACATGAGGGACTGGTGGTTCGGCACTCTCGATGTAAGCCGTGTATTTGGGAGGTGGGGTGGAATGACGTCAAGGGTCTGCAGCGAACCCCCCCTCCTCCCAAACACCAGAAAACACTAACATTTAATGCTAAACAACTAACATTGTTCAAATGTTTATATATTGAAAAGTGATATCTTGGAACAGAGCACCATGACTCCTCTTTATTTTCAATCTGGAAGAATCCACAAACATGCAAAGCATTTTTGGATGTCTCAGACAAATTCATTTTAATTTGGCAGTACTCTTAAGTGGGAAGCTAATATCAGGGGGTTGCATAATTCTGCTAACTTTCCTAGGATTTCTGGAAAACCTGGGAATTTGGGGGAGGGGGAGGGTGTTACCAAAATGTTGTGTTTTTTGAAGCTGAGTCCCTGGTCTGACTGTTTGTCCTGTTGTTATTTTCAGGGTGAATTCATGTCTATGGGTGTTTACGCTGGTGGAAACTCCTACGGAATCCCCGAAGACCTCATTTACTCATTCCCTGTTCATATCAAGGTAAGGCATAACCATAGAGATGGATAGAGGGCTCTTGTGCCACAGTTTATTTATGAATTGCCAAAACTTGTCACTCAAACTAGTCACTCATAGCCCTCAATGGCACTGCTCATTCTGTCACAGAAAAGGCCATTGTATACATAGCATCTCTATGGACATAACTAAATCAACCCTGGCAAGGTGTATTAATAGAACATATAAACTCAGCAAAAAAAGAAACGTCCCTTTTTTAGGACCCTGTCTTTCAAAGATAATTTGCAAACATCTAAATAACTTCACAGATCTTCATTGTAAAGGGTTTAAACACTGACTCCCATGCTTGTTCAATGAATAAACAATTAATGAACATGCACCTGTGGAACGGTTGATAAGACACGGATTACACACGGTAGGCAATTAAGGTCACAGTTAGGAAAACTTAGGACACTAAAGAGGCCTTTCTACTGACTCTGAAAAACACCAAAAGTAAGATGCCCAGGGTCCCTGCTCATCTGCGTGAACGTGACTTAGGGATGCTGCAAGGAAGCATGAGGACTGCAGATGTGGCCAGGGCAAGAAATTGCAATGTCCGTACTGTGAGACGCCTAAGACTGTGCTAGAGGGAGACAGGACGGACAGCTGATCGTCCTCGCTGTGGCAGACCACGTGTAACAACACCTGCACAGGATCGGTACATCCGAACATCACACCTGTGGGACAGGTACAGGATGGCAACAACAACTGCCCGAGTTACACCAGAAACGCACAATCTCTCCATCAGTGCTCAGACTGTCTGCAATAGGCTGAGAGAGACTGGACTGAGGGCATGTAGGCCTGTTGTAAGGCAGGTCCTCACCAGACATCACCGGCAACAACGTCGCCTATGGGCACAAACCCACCGTCGCTGGACCAGACAGAACTAGCGGTAATTGCTCTTCAATGACAAGTCGCGGTTGTCTCACCAGGGGTGATGGTCGGATTCGCGTTTATTGTCGAAGGAATGAGGGTTACACCGATGCCTGTACTCCGGATCGAGGTGGAGGGTCCGTTGTGGTCTGGTGCAGTGTGTCACAGCATCATCGGACTGAGCTTGTTGTCATTGCAGGCAGTCTCAACGCTGTGCGTTTACAGGGAAGACATCCTCCTCCCTCATGTGGTACCCTTCTTGCAGGCTCATCCTGACATGACCCTCTAGCATGACAATGCCACCAGCCATACTGCCCGTTCTGTGTGTGATTTCCTGCAAAACAGGAATGTCAGTGTTTTGCCATGGCCAGCGAATAGCCCAGATCTTCACTGCAGTACTTAATGCAGCTGGTGGCCACACCAGATACTGACTGTTACTTTTGATTTTGAACCCCCCCCCTTTGTTCAGGGACACATTATTACATTTCTGTTAGTCACATGTCTGTGGAACTTGTTCAGTTTATGTCTCAGTTGCTGAATCTTATGTTCATACAAATACTTACATGTTAAGTTTGCTGAAAATAAACGCAGTTGACAGTGAGAGGATGTTTCTTTTTTTGCTGAGTTTATATATCATTTACCGATGGGTGGTTATTGAAAGTCATTGTTACCCAACATCTGCTTTTCAGAGTTTAGGTTATACCAACATCGGCCTACTATTGCAAGCCAGCAGTTTACACAGACTTTAGCAGCATTCATTTGCAATTGGAAAATCGTGACACAACTGTGTTACTCAGAGCATTGTGGGTACTGTAGTCATGTACTGTAGTTGTGATCCTGGACTAGATGAGGTGTGCTGAAGAGCTCCCTGTTTGATCCTCATCCATATTCTCCCCACAGAACAAGTCGTGGAATATCCATGACGGTCTGCCCATCAACGACTTCTCCCGCGCCAAGATGGACGCCACAGCCGCCGAGCTGGTGGAGGAGCGAGACACGGCCCTGTCCTTCCTGAGCCAGTGACTCACAGTGCCACCTACTGGCACACCGCCACAACAGCAGCACTTAGAAGACCCCCGGAACCCTCCTGACTCACGTCTGTGACCAATAGATCCATTCGAGTCCCCTGCGCAATTGGCGTGTGTGTGTGTGTGTGTGTACCTCTCTGTATGTATGTGTGTGTGTTTAAGGTCACGGTTATTAATAATAAACCTGTAATAAAACAATGCTATCTAAACGTTGGCCTTTGTCGGAAGACACTGGAGGATTGTCCTTTGGGTACATGGTAACACACAATAGTTCTACTGTACTTGTACATGTTATCTAACAATAAAAATAGATACAACTGAAGACCCATTCTGTGGATTGTGGTTGGTTATTTGACTAAATATCTTTCAAGCTAGGGTTTTCTGTTATTTTTCCAGTTTATAGAAATATGATAGTTGTATTTCAATCAATATGGTAGTTATGACTAGTGAAATGTTGAGTAATAATTTTTCTACCCCCTCTTTCCGTTGAACTCAAAGTATTGTGATCAGAGGGTATTTCTGAAGCTAATTATCTTCTAACATCAATCATGATGTCATAGATGGTGAGGTTCATTGCTCTTTGCAATGAAACGTTTGACCACATGGCGGCAGTGTTGACAGCTTTTTAATTCTCAGGGACCCTTTCAAATCGATCAAATGGTAGTTTAACCATATTAACAAGATTCAAGTAGTGAAAAGCCTAAGATTTGTGGGGGACTTTAATCTCCCTGTTACCCAATCATTTCTAAGCCACGTTATCAATGTTTCAAAAAATAGCAGTTGCATGCATGTAAAGTTATTTTTTACAACCATCCGAGAACCTATCATGAAACATGAATCTATCATTTAATCAACCATCCTGGACTGCCCGGTGGAAGGCACTCTTTGCCCATTTTGCAGTGCCTGACAAACTGCACAGCGGTCAGGTTCTGAACTTTAAGTCTACTGTTTGGTGAGCTGTGCTATGCAGGTAGAGGGTGGTCCGGAAGACCCACACACCCCACTCCAGAGAAAATGAGAAGAGGGACACAGTCTCACATAGAGATCTTATTAAATGACATATGAATTGTTTTAAACATAGTATAATATTTTCTCAATTGCTGGAATGAAAGTGTTCCTTTACCGACCCAGCGCGTGCGGCTGTCTGTCTGTTCTCTCTCAAGTCGATGACGTTCATCTTTCATTGAATGTCCAATATTTCCTATCAAATTACAGAAGGCGATCAAAGACTATATCGGCTAGGCTTTTGGGAACTACTTGAAGAGATCACATAGAGATCTTTAGTTTATAGTATTTGATGAGTTTCTGGAATGTAATTTTCAGGCTTTTGGTCCCTCATCAGCTGACCACCAGAACCAGGGAGTCTGGTGGGCCAAAAAGGCATGGTACTGGGCCCAAAAACAGAAGGCTTCCACTGAGGTTTGGGGTGTATTTGGGGATTATTTGGAGGGGTGGATTAAGCCTCAAAGATGTTTGGGAAGAAAGGCTATTAAAGGGAAAAAAGACTATCTGAGAAGAAAGTGATTTAGCCAATCTACTGAATAAACTAATTCTTGACTACTATTAGTCAGCAGAGTTGCCATCTGGAAGGCAGACCACCATAGTCTCTGTGCCCATGGAAGTGAAGGTAACCTGCCGAAATGATTACCACCCCGTAGCACTCACGTCGGTAGCCATGAAGTGCTTTGAAAGACTGGTCATGGCTCACATCAACACCATCCTCCCGGACACCGTAGACCCACTCCAATTCGCATACCGCCCCAACAGATCCACAGATGATGCAATCTCAATCGCACTCCACACTGCCCTTTCCCACCTGGACAGAAGGAACACCTATGTGAGAATGCTGTTCATTGACTACAGCTCAGCGTTCAACACTATAGTGCCCTCAAAGCTCATCACTAAGCTAAGGACCCTGGGACTAAACACCTCCCTTTGCAACTGGATCCTGGAATTCCTGACAGGCGACCTCCAGGTGGTAAGGGTAGGTAACAACATGTCTGCCACGCTGATCCCCCACT
This sequence comes from Oncorhynchus gorbuscha, assembly GCF_021184085.1. NCBI lineage: Eukaryota > Metazoa > Chordata > Actinopteri > Salmoniformes > Salmonidae > Oncorhynchus > Oncorhynchus gorbuscha. The sequence goes on from NC_060198.1 coordinate 14,940,790, forward strand.
CTGTGGCCCCTCAGGGATGTGTACTTAGTCCCCACCTGTACTTCCTGTTCACCCACAACTGTATGGCCAAACACGACTCCAACACCATTAAGTTTGCCGACGACGCAACAGTGGTAGGCCTGATCACCGACAACGATGAGACAGCCTATAAGGAGGAGGTCAGAGAACTGACAGTGTGGTGCCAGGACAACAACCTCTTCCTCAACATGAGCAAGACAAAGGGGCTGATCATGGACTTACAGGAAAAGACGGGCCGAACAGGCCCCCATTCAACATAAACAGGGCTGTAGTGGAGCAGATCCTCAAAAGGTTTGATAGCTACACCATCGAGAGCAGACTGGTTGAATCACCGCTTGGTATGCCAACTGCATCTAACCGTAAGGTGCAACAGAGGATAGTGCGTACGGCCCAGTACATCACTGGGGCCAAGTTTCCTGCCATCCAGAACCTATATAATAGACTCCAGTCACCCAAATCATAGACTGTTTTCTCTGCTACCGCACGGCAAGCAGTACCAGTACTGGAGCTTTTGGTCTAGGACCAAAAGGCCCCTTAAAAGCTTCTACCTCCAAGCCACCCCCCTGCAGAACAATGAATCAAATGGCCACTGGACTATTTACATTGACACCCCCACTTCCCCTCCATTTGTTTTATACACTGCTGCTACTGCTGTTTATTATCTGTGCATAGTCACATCACCCCTACCTATGTACAAACTACTTCAACTAACCTGTACCCCTGCACACTGACTCGGTACTGGTACCCCCCTGTATATAGCCTCGTTATTTTATTGTGTTACTTTTTTATTATGTTTTACTTTGGTTTATTTAGTAAATATTTTCTTAACTCTTCTTGAACTGCACTGTTGGGCTTGTAAGTAAGCATTTAACTGTAATTTTTATTTTTTATTTTTTTTATTTCACCTTTATTTAACCAGGTAGGCTAGTTGAGAACAAGTTCTCATTTGCAACTGCGACCTGGCCAAGATAAAGCATAGCAGTGTGAACAGAGTTACACATGGAATAAACAATTAACAAGTCAATAACACAGTAGAAAAAATGGGCAGTCTATATACAATGTGTGCAAAAGGCATGAGGAGGTAGGCGAATAATACAATTTTGCAGATTAACACTGGAGTGATAAATGATCAGATGGTCATGTACAGGTGGAGATATTGGTGTGCAAAAGAGGTCTACACTTGTGACAAATATGTGACAAATAAAGTTTGATTTGATTTGGTCATTTGTCAATCATTTCATTAAAGAGTCATGGTTTTTATTTTGATGGCGAGCCTTTGTTAGAAAAAATATTTTCTATAGATGAATAAACTGTGGAGACAAATATGCACAGTCAGCGAGAAAGAGTCAGAAGAGCTCAGGTCCGCCCTCGTGAACAAGATTCTGATTGGGGTAAGTGGATTTTCTCATGCTTTGATTGGCCACTGACTCACCAATCGTTTGCCCTCATTGACAGGCCTTCATTTGGCATCGCGTGGTGCAAGAAACCTGTCCAAAATAAATATACTCCTCAGGACGGTGACAATGTACATTTTAAAGTGTTAATTTTTCACAGGCCGAAACCCAGCTCGCTAAAGTAGCCAAGCACCGTGGAGTTCTTTGGTGGATTGTAAATCAAAATAATTATCATCAGGTGGGTAGCCAATGCAATGAATGACGTTTGAAACATTATGCTTGAAAACGTGGTGCTTGTGATGTAAAATGCACTACTAGAGCCTTTTCAACAAAAGCATTGGCTGCTGGCATGGATATCTTAGCTACCACTGCTGTAGAATGGCTAGTTTGCCCCTGCCACTTCGTCTCCCAAGTTGACCGGGGCATGTAGCCAAGATAGCGAATCGTGTGGCTAAAGTCAATCCAGGGTCAAATTAATCAATACAAATAATGTATGAACCATACGCCAGCGTGCCAAACAGCCGCCTGTTAACGGCGGGGTAGGACCAACCATGCTATAGAAGGGATATGATGATATTCTGCTATTCAAGAAACTGCGTTATGGGGAAATGTGGACGAATCATGTATTTGCCTCTTAACGTAACATATTTGGCAACGAGTATGTGCGTATGGATCTGACCAGAGATGCGTGTTCCATAATAAATTAACTAAATATTATATTTAATTCCTAGCTCTCTCGGCTGCCTGCTGTGCTATAGGGCTACATGTAGGTACTGTAGCCCACATAAAAACATCGGACATTATCAGCTGGCAAGCACTTGTCAAATAACGTCAGGCGGTCTAATGCACTGCATCTCAGTGCTAGAGGTGTCACTACAGACCCTGGTTCGAATCCAGGTTGTATCACAGACGGCCGTGATTGGGAGTCCCATAGGGCGGCGCATAATTCCCCCAGCATCGTTTGGGTTTCGCCGGGGTAGGCCGTCATTGTACATAAGAATTTGTTCTTAATTGACCTCCCTAGTTAAATAAAATAGTTCCGTTAGTGAGATATTTTGCGATTGTTTCCTGCTAAAGAGGGGTCGTCACTAGCCATCCACCAAGTCTTAAACTCCGCCTATTCCTACAATTGTTCTTCTTAAAATATTATTTTTAAACCTAACCACACTGCTAACCTTGTGCCAAAGCTTAAATTAACACAAAAAAGCAATATTTTTTTCCAGAAATTTTGACGATGTAGCCTATTTGTGTGGCTGTGCTATCTAGTGGAAACCCAAAAGAGGTGGGCGAACTGAGAATGGGTGGTGTCGGGTTTACTGATGGATTGATACATTGTTTCTTGGGACTGCAGTTCATTTTCTCAAGCGCGAGTGGCTGTCACTGGTGTCTGGTGTCAAGCCAATGATGTTTATCTTTTATTGAACGATGTCTAATATTTGCTCGAAGACTATAGGCTAGGCTTTTGGAATCTTATTTGGATTAATTTTCTTGGCACATATTTTGTCATACGTCCAAAGATGTCTGTTTTGGATGGTAAGTTTTCTGTACCTGTCGGTAATGAGTCAGATCGCTACTTTCCCATTGCTATTGACAGTTCTTATATTTTCCATGACTATAAGTCACTTCTTGACTTCTCTTTTTAGTGTTTAATGATTTCAACTTTTTAGAAGGCTCATTTTACTTAACTATATTTCTGATGGGTTGAATTTACGCTACTGAGAATATAAATTTCACCACATCGGTATTATGCAATACTGGGAATTGCCAAATTAGGCTACCAATCTCTTAGTGGGGGATATTTTCATCTTGAGTTATTTGCATGTCAATTGTACCCAGAGTTTGGTTGCTGCTATGTCTATATTTTCTTAACATAATAAATCCTGTATTGAACATAGGGTGAACGAATCGCAATTGACTGGTTCAATAATGGAGGGGCAGGTAGCCTAGAGGTTACCGAAAGGTCGCTGGTTCGAATCTCATAGCGGACTAGGTGAAAAATCTCTGTGCCCTTGAGCAAGGCACTTAAACCCTAATTGCCCCTAATAAGTCCCTCTGGACAAGTACATCTGCTAAATTACTTTTTTTAAAAAAAAAAGATATATGATAATATTGACCCAATAGGCTTGACTTGGTCATGGCATAATGGATATAGGAAGAAAATTCTAGACGTCCATTAAAATAGATCCAATAAGCATTATGTGGGTAGACATTTTCATGGCATCATATGTAACAATGTTCCATTTCACCTATTGTAAAATCATGTGTTTGCTTGCTTGCTTAATGACTACAAGCTGCCTCGCTCATTAGAACACAGGCATGCAGTGGTGTCAAGAAGGCTTTATGACAGAACGTCTTTAAACTGACCTTATCCTCTGTCTGATAGTTTTGAATGGTTCCAGCAGAATGAACAAACTTAGCCTTCTCCCTTTCGTTCTCTCCTTTCTCTCCTTTGGCCTCATACTCTTCGATTTGTTTCGAATGGTTCAAGCGGACTGCATGACGAAATACCTCTGTCGCTTTCGGTCTCTCCTTTCTCCCGGCAGATATCAGCAAAGCCGGGATGGCAGAGTTTCAGGAGAAGCTGCGGCTGCAGCATGAGGCCACCATGCACAAAGAGCTGGAGAAGCTGCTGACCACCGCCAAGGGGGCTGAGCAGGAGGTGGGCCTGGGGTTTGGAGCGAGAGTACCTGGTGCATGTTTGTGGATCCAGGGTGGTTGTTTTGGAGGAGTGAGGACATTTCCTGGCGTGCTGGACTGAGTTCTGAGAGGGTAACCGGATGGTGAATGACCCGTGTGTCTCTCGATGGGTCAAACACAGATGCACACACTTTACGATTTCACAACATGGATTCATTCTACCTCTTTCTGCTCCTCTCCCCCATTTGTTTTCACCTCCCCACTCTTTGCCCCCATCAAGCCCCAGCAGGCTTGATGTTAAACCCTTTCTCTATATATGATGTAGGCCATACATTTCCACAGAAATCATTGTCACGCCCTCACCTTACAAAGCATCAGCTATTACCATGCTATCCAACAAGCACAGCGCACAACCCATTAAAAACAACCCATTTGCCCAGAAACTGGAAAGACAATTCTCCCTGCTTAGCAAACCATTTGTATGCAGTTAGCATTGCTACTGCTAACTAAGGTATTGGCATGATGGCAAAAGCTTACAAGATAAGCATTCACTCTTTAGAGTAAGTGGTTCCTTTTTTTTACACTCCTCCTGGTTTCACTTCAAACGCATCACATTAAGGTTAGATTGCGGAGGGGGGAGAAACGCAATTAAAACCCACTAAGGAGCCCGGAGGGTTGAGGAATGAACAGTGAGATGGGCTAGGTGGGAGTTCTAATGATTATCCCAATGGGGGCATTTAGAACACAGTGAACTGAAACGGACATGAAAGCCATTAAGCAAAGGTCAGAAAGGAGGGTTGCGGGCAGAATGCTTTGATTATAGGGAAGTGGGCAGGAGAGGATGAAAGTCTACGCGTCACCAAACAGACTGCATCAACAGACTAGAGCAATAATGATGCATATCATTTGGAATAGAACTATTGAGTGCAGATGTAGCTTATATATAGGTTTGGTCAGGCCAGCATTTTCTCGAATAACCTCCACCAGCTCCATTTGATTTGGTCTATAGAGCCCCACCGTGGAGGTGTCATAATACCCATAAAACCGTGGAAATGGTTCCAATTGTGTTTCTATTCATTTTTCCCCATAGGGGATTTTAGAAGCACTTAAAATAAGGGATGTTTCATGTAGTCTTACACTGGCGTGATGCTTTGATAACAATGTAAATCTCTCTTGGACAAGGTGACTTTTATCAATAAATTCGGCTGGATTTACTCTCATCGTGCAAAACTACAAATCCCTGGAAGCTCCTACACGTCATCGCTAGCTGACACCTTTGCTAACAGGTATTATGTCAATTTTAAAACTTGCACAAGATAGTTCACAGAATTGTCCATTTAAAGAAATGTAGCCAATTTATTAATTACTACATTTAGCTAACATTAGAAAGCTAATCCACAGATTCTTACCTTTGCCTCAATTCAGCAGTCTCATCCAGATCATGTCATTTGTAGTTCTTTATGACAGCCACATTGGCAGCTAATTAGCGTTACATTTTTTTTTTTTTTTTTGGGGGGGGGGGTAAATACAGGTGAATATATTGATTAAAGTCACCTTGTCCTAGAGAGATTTACACGGTAAAAAAAAAAAAAAACATTTCCCTGTTTTACGACTCATACTGTGGTACTATATTCCAGTACAAGCACACCTGATTCAAATGTTTTACTAATCATCAGACTTTAAGCCGACTGGAGGTGTGGCGCAAGGAACTCTTCTGTGCCCTCATCTTCCTTTCAGTCATAAACAGCGCAGCCTGGGATGTCGACAGTAGGTGGAAATTGGTTGACGATCTAAATCTGGTCCTGTGGCCTCTCCGGATTGAGGGCCAGGAGCTCAGTGTGTGATTGTGTGAAGATTTTAGGGGTAATGGTACAGAAAGACTTACAATGGGGCGAGCAGGTTGCTACTATGGTAACCAGGAGCAACAGAACTCTTTGTCCTTCGCCGCCTTATAAGGTTCCATGTGCCACAGGAAGACCCTGGTTAGCATTTACACCGACGACAGACGCCCCACCCTGGAATATGCCGCTCCTGCTCGACACAGCTCACTGACCCAGGCCCAGTCTGGTGACCTGGAGCGTATTCAGAAGAGGGTATGCCGCACCATCCCAGGCGGATACTCCAGCTATACTGAGGCACTTCAGATACTGTCCCTAACCTGCAGTCAGCCTCCTAAAATCTCAATTCAGAGTCTGGCTAACCCCTGACTGAATCACAGTGACAGGCAGGAACACCTGCAGCCAAAACAAACTGACTATACCAAAGTCTAGTTTACCAATCCCATATTTCTGCTCATTGGTTAATTATTCTCTTTAAGACCACAGGACGTTATTGATTAAGATTTTTGTTTAAAAAAAATATATAAATGAATGTTATTCATATCCATTAATATTTTGTATGCTTGTGGATTTGTACTGACTGCTATATGAGTGTAATAAAAAAATAGTTGAATCAGGTGTGCTGGTTCTGGAATACATCAAATAAATGGAGATGGCTGAAGTTACTAGAGGTTTGGGAGACACCGTTTTAGGCTTTAGTAATGTTATGATTTCAGTAGTGTCTTTTATCAAGCTATGTTTTGCGTGTGAATTGGATGCGATTTATGAATAAATTATGTGGATTTTGATCATTTGCGTCCATTCAAAGCCTGAGCCGTGGCACTTTCTGTTTCAGATTTCCAAAAAGGACTTTGAGGGTTTTAAGAACCTCTTCCACAGATTCCTCCAGGTAAAAGGACCCTCTGTGAAATGGGACAAGATCCACAAGCCCCCAGAGGATCTGGTGAGTAGTTCAGTTTTAACCCTGGTTGTCTACACGCCACAAGCTGAAAGCTCAGGCATTCGTTAATTTGCATAAGAAATTACAAGACATTGTCATACAGATCAGCCTATGTCTGAAAATGGTTCCTTTCCTTACCATTGGAAATTCATTGTTTCTGCAGGTGCAGACCTATTTTCATGTTGCCCCTCTTGTACAAGGGATTGTCTGACCTGTAGTTTCTTTAGTTTTTTTTAATCAACTTTGTTGCATATTTAGTGCTAGTCCACAAACTCTCAAACACTGTTTTGAGTGTAGCATCTCTCTGTGTATGTTGGATGAGATTGGATCTCTAGGCCAAAGCCCTCTTCTACAATGAGCATCCACACCCCCATCTGAACAGATAGATGCCAACGCGGCCCCTTTCGACTGAGCATGAGAGCTGTGGATTTAGTGGCTGTCAAGTGACACTGGTTCTATGGGGGCAGAATGCTGTGGTCCTGTCGTCCTGCAGCAGAGAGTCTGGGACAGAAAGCCCAGCCAAGTGCCAGTACAACCCCCCCCAGCTGACTGGAATATCTGAGGCTCCAGTCAGAGAGGGAGTGTTACATCTGAAGGGTCACTGGGGCGTGGGCTTTTCCCAAGTCTAAAACGTCTAAGAACTTAGCGTTTTGAGTAGTGCTGGACAAGAGACTGCGCCAATGGTGACAGGAGGTAGACTCCGTTTTAAAGGAACGAGGGGAGCGTTTCAGGGAGACCTGGGCTGGAACCACTGACCCATGGAACACTTGGGCCACATGCAGGAAGGCTACATCCAGTTGGTATATAGTTGCACACCCTTGTTTGTGAGTCGGTACATTCCCAAGCATGTGAAGCCCACAGATCTTAATGAGTACGTAGTAAGGGATGGAAACAAGCACCCCACACCAACAACTGAAACGAGGTAACCAGATCCAAGAGCACTGTGTGTAGCTGTGGGCCAAAGCAAGCCAGCTATTTATCACCTGAGTGACATTTCAGTATCTCAGAGCCTGACACCCCCCCCCCTTCCCAAAATAACCCCTAGCTCATAGGTTACCCTATAAATAGCCTGACCTTTCCAGCATTCGAAAGCACAGCCTTGAGGGAGCATGATTCTGGCCTGGGGTGATATTTGGCTTACCCTGCCCCGAGCCCAAGTTTACACTCTTGCTACCCATGTGCATGGGTGGGTGTGTCGTCCTGTCTGCTCTAGCAGCCTCACTGTAGGACTGTCTTTGGACAGTCTTGTTTTGGGACGTGGTTCATGGTCACGACCGTAAGTAGGGAATTTGAAACCGTCTCTGGACTCGTTCCGCACTCGTGACATCGAGACAAGGTCACCTTGGAGACCTTGAGTTTTGAAGTTGTGTTAAGTTCAACCAACTCGGTTGTTCAATTTTTTTACGAGTTAAATCTCATCGTGTTGTATTTCTTGTTATCGACAGAAGCTGTATGGCTCTGAAAGGGTTAATCGCTTATCCGATATATAACAGTAATGTCAGTCTTCTGCAGTAAATCTGCACAATGTTGACTTGTGAGTTAATGTACCTAATTGAGTGAATCTCACAAACAGTCCATGCAAAGTGGTTTTCTATTATCCGATGGATACGGTCTACTTCTCTACCAGATTCCCACAGATTCTCCATTCCCTCCCAGTTATGTAATTGCTCATAGGTCAATATTGCTTGTTTCTTTGCTTGAGTTTGAATGGTTGAAGTCCATGGTTGCTAATACGCGCGTTGAGTTTGCAGTCTTAACATTTAGTAGTTCTAATGCTTCATCAGCTAGCTAAGTGCTTGGAAAGAACCCTACATTTTGAGTAGCCTAGCGAACAGTAACGTCCCAAGAATGGAACCTTGCGGCACGACCGTATTTATAGGAAGCATTTCAGACATTGTACAATCAACCTGTACACATTTTGATTTGCTAGTTTTCCACATTCTAAAGGGATTATTCAGGTTCTTTGCTGTTTCACTCTAGTAAAACTCTGACTAACTAATGAATAAGTGAGATATGTGTTTCCCTTCTCTAAATCTAGTCCAGATTGGACTGTCTTACTTTGGCCCAAACCACATTTCTTTCATGAATTAACTCGGTTAGATCCCCAGAAACCCATGGACTATCTGAACCCTTATGACTTCGAGCGACAGAAATTCTCTTGAAAGATCGCGCAGGAAGCCAAATCAAATGTTCTAAAATTGTTTCCTAATAATGGGTGGCTTCGCCTTTGTAAAGAGAACTACAGAGCTCGCAATGAAAGCAACCTGTTTGTCATCGAGAGTAATTGCACCTCACCTCAATAGCCCAGACTTGGGTAAGCACATCTTATTGTGCTGTGTTATGACTGACGATGGAGAACCCACACCTTCAAAACGCTGTGTGGTCTTGGCTCCAACACAGCCATGAGAGACTGTTGTATGTTGGGAAGGATCCCCGTAAGGTATGTCTTTGAGAGCAAAATGTTAATGGTGATCATGGCAAGGAAACAAAACTCTAAGCGCATTTAAATTATTTAGGAAAACAGCCTTAATGTTGTAAACAAACGTCATTATGGTGTCATCCAGAGTCACATTTATTTTTTCAAGCACACGTTTTACATACAGCAGGTTTTAAAGGACCAAAGTGTTTGTTCGGCTTTGTTTTTTCATGTTTGCCATGGAACTCATTCATATATCCTTATGTACATGTTCCTTATCCCCTTACACTGTGTATAAGACAGTAGTTTTGGAATTGTTAGTTAGATTACTTGTTGGTTATCACTGCATTGTCGGAACTAGAAGCACAAGCATTTCGCTACACTCGCATTAACATCTGCTAACCATGTGTATGTGACAAATAAAATTTGATTTGATTTGAACAAAAATCCCAATACTGGTATCATTCCCAGTGGCGTGTATTCATGGATGCCAAGGGTAGCCAGGCTTACCCCAAAAATGTACCAACACCAGAGAAAGCATATGAGCGAGTGAAACAGTGCCCCTCTGTCTCTGTGTAGACCACCTATCTGATGCTGTCTGGTCAAAAAGAGTATTACATTGTTGCCGCCCGTAGCATTGAATACAAGGGAAGCCAGTGAGCATTTGGCCTCCCTTGATTAAAATAGCCATACTTTTTTTAAAACCTTTTATTTAACCAGGCAAGTCAGTTAAGAACGTATTCTTATTTTCAATGACTGCCTGGGAACAGTGGGTTAACTGCCTGTTCAGGGGCAGAACGACAGATTTGTACCTTGTCAGCTCGGGGGTTTGAACTCGCAACCTTCCGGTTACTAGTCCAACGCTCTAACCACTAGGCTACGCTGCCGCCATTTAAAAAAAATGTATCAGTGAACTGAACTATGAATGGTCCTGGCACACCAAAAAGTGTCAAGGGAAGTCTATTTGGATTTGGCTTCACCACAATCACATCAAGAGCATTTACATTACATTTACATTTTTTTAGAGCAATACATCATTGACAGAAACTTCATTTGTTTAATCTTGTTGTTGTCCTCAGTGGCTAGCTAGCTAAAATTGACCCTTTCCTATACCGAACAAAAATATAAACGCAACATGCAACAATTTTACTGAGTTACAGTACATATAAGGACATCAGTCAAATTAAATAAATTCATTAGGCCCTAATCTATGGATTTCACATGACTGGGCAGGGGCACAGCCATGGGTGTGCCTGGGAGGGCATTGGCCCACCCACTTGGTAGCCAGGACCTGCCAATAAGAACGAGTTTCCCTCCACAAAAGGGCTTTATTACAGACAGAAATACTCTGTTTCATCAGCTGTCCAGATGGCTGGTCTCAGACGATCCCACAGGTGAAGAAGTCGGATGAGGTCCTGGGCTGACATGCTTATGTGGTCTGCAGTCGTGAGGCCAGGCGGATGTAAAGTTCTCTAAAACAACGTTGGAGGTGGCTTATGGCAGAGAAATGAACATTAATTTCCCTGGGAACAGCTCTGGTGGACATGCCTGCAGTCAGCATGCCAATTTCACACTCCCTCAACTTGAGACATCTGTGGCATTGTTGTGTGACAAAACTGCACATTTTAGTGGCCTAGCAAAAGGTGCATGTATGTAATGATCATGCTGTTTTAATCAGCTTCTTGATATGCCACACCTGTCAGGATTATCTTGGCAATGGAGAAATTCTCACTAACAGGAATGTAAACAAATTTGTCCACAACATTTAAGAGAAATAAGCTTTTTTTGTGCATATGGAAAATGTCTGGAAGGTTTTATTTTAGCTCATTAAACATGGGACCAACACATGTTCCGTTTTTATATTTTTGTTCAGAAGGATTTGGACTTGTGGTTTTACTTGATTCTCCGTACTGGCCAATGATTATAACGGCAATTCTGATCGAACCATAAATTCATACATTGTACCCCTGTGCTCGATTTTTATACACCTGTTAGCAAAGGGTGTGGCTGAAATAGACTAATCCACTCATTTGACGGTGTCCACGTACTTTTGTATCACGATCGCAAGGCGTATGAACAAACAGGTTATAGAGCAAATGTCAGAAAACAGGTTGGAATATGGCATTTATTTTCTGGCTTGGCTTCCCTAGTGATTTGACTCTGCTACTGATTGGACCGGCCCAAATCTCGACGTGACTTTCTGACACGAGCGAGTTGTGAGGTCTTGGGCCAGTCTTTGGTAATGTCAAATGGGGACTAACATGAAGCTTAAATGTTGTTTGTTAAATCCTTTATTGAAGATTATTATGGCCTGTATGTCTTGAGGGAAGTATAATTGTAGAATGACACGGCTCTCCAGACTCCTATTCATTTAAAAGGGGGCTATGGTTGTGGTGATAGTTCGCCTAATAGTAGTTGAGCTATAAAAGTGTTTTGAAACTTCTGCCTAACAACAACTCACGTGAGGTTGTAGCTTCTGGCAATGGACCAATACGTGTCTGAGTTTTTTTCTCAAGGAGTTCCTCATTCGTGTGTCTTACACGTAGCTTTGTGTATTTTCCAATAGTCCATACACACTGAGTACAGTACACACTGTAAAACAATAAATTGGGTTTGTTGGGAGAGTGTGTACCGTCTGCCTCTAACCTATAGGGCCGGTTTCCCGAGACAGTAGGCCTAGTCATATGCTCTTTTTTTTATTTAACTAGGCTAGTCCGTTAAGAACAAATGTTTATTTACAATGACGGCCGACCCCAGCCAAACCCGGACGACGCTGAGCCAATTGTGCGCCGCCCTTGGACTCCCAATCACGAACGGTTGTGATACAGCCTGTAATTGAACCAGGGTCTGTAAAGACGCCTCTAGCACTGAGATGCAGTGCATTAGACCGCTGCGCCCCTCAGGAGTGACTAGTAAGAAGTAGCCCACCACTTTCAATGATGAGTCTCCATTGAACATGTTTTTTAGTGCAGGACTAGGCTTTCTCCTAATAATATATAATAATAATAATAATAATAATATGTCTGGTCCTGGAGAACACTGCCCATAGCATTGGGAAATCAGATTTATAAGCTATATTTTAAATGGCCTATCTGTGGGAAGACATTGTCAAGATACTGCGAGGCAGTCTGAGTTCCTTCATGGTCACACTCATCTCGATGGTTCGTCTCATGAAGGTGAGCGGTAAGGAAGAGGCCTGGCTGTCCTATTGGACAAATCTTGTCCTATTGGACAAATCTATTTCTGGACCCATGTTTTTAATTTGGCATGAAGATACAGTATGCAATATTGATACACAAATAAAACGCTGACCAGATACATAGTTAACCCCAGCGTCATCCTTTACCTCCAACACTTTGCTACAGCCTTTGTGGCTGTCCCTCCTATGACAGGGGGGATATTTTCTGTAGGGGTGTTTTGTTCTCCCCTCAGTCCCTGTGTGAGGATGTACTTTATCCCCACCACTCTGGGTTTTGCTGTCATGGCTTCACTGAACAGCACTGTTACATAATGGGAGTCTGGAGTGATGCCAGCTCCCCCCCTCTCCACCCCTCCTACGCTCAAAAACAGAGCACCCCCCCACCCTGACTTGAGCAACCCCCAATACTGCCCCCCAGCTGTCAAATGCTGAACTGAAAATCCAACTTTCACAGGGATTGATATAGCAGTCGGAAGGTTGAGTCTTCTCTGTGGTTACCCCATTGGTCAGGTTCATTTTATTTGTATTATTTTATAGCTTCTTGATATGCCACACCTGTCAGGTGGATCTGTCATACAACTCTCATTCTGTGGCCTCCAACAGCTCTTAAATACAAGTAAAACTAAATGCATGCTCTTCAACCGATCGCTGCCCCCACCTGCCTGCTCGTCCAGCATCACTACTCTGAACGGTTCTGACTTAGAATATGTGGACATAGAACGCATTTTGTCCACCAATGACTGGAACGAACTACAAAAATCCCTGAAACTGAAACACTTACTACAAATACCTGGGTGTCTGGTTAGACTGAACTCTCCTTCCAGACTCACATTAAACATCTCCAATCCAATCCAAAGTTAAATCTAGAATTGGCTTCCTATTTCGCAACAAAGCATCCTTCACTCATGCTGCCAAACATGCCCTTGTAAAACTGACCATCTTACCAATCCTCGACTTCGGTGATGTCATTTACAAAATAGCCTCCAACACCCTACTCAACAAATTGGATGCAGTCTATCACAGTGCCATCCGTTTTATCACCAAAGCCCCATATACTACCCACCGTTGGCTGGCCCTCGCTTCATACTCGTGGCCAAACCCACTGGCTACTGGTTATCTACAAGACGCTGCTAGGTAAAGTCCCCCCTTATCTCTGCTCGCTGCACCCACCCATAGAACGCGTTCCAGCAGGTATATCTCACTTGTCACCCCCGAAGCCAATTCCTCCTTTGGCTGCCTCTCCAGTTCTCTGCTGCCATCTGTACAGAAAGCAGGCATTCCTGGTTTCTCTGGTTGCCTGAACCAAGAGGAGGCAACCAACAAACAGCTAAGAAAAACAAGCTCCCGTGGCCAAAACAACAACTCCTTCTCCGGATTTTGGACAGAAAGGCCCAAGTATCCTCCTACAACACCTGGAACGAACTACAAAAATCCCTGAAACTGGAAACACTTATCTCCCTCACTAGCTTGAAGCACCAGCTGACAGAGCAGCTCACAGATCACTGCACCTGTACATAGCCCATCTATAAATAGCCCAAACAACTACCTCTTCCCCTCCTGTATTTATTTATTTTGCTCCTTTGCACCCCATTATTTCTACTGTCAAATCTACCATTCCAGTGTTTTAATTGCTATATTGTATTTACTTCGCCACCACGGCCTTTATTTTGCCTTTGCCTCCCTTATCTCACCTCATTTGCTCACATTGTATATAGACTGTATGTTTGTTTTACTCCATGTGTAACTTATGTGTCAAACTGTTTTGCTTTATCTTGGCCAGGTCGCAGTTGTAAATTAGAACTTGTTCTCAACTTGCCTACCTGGTTAAATAATTTTTGTTGTTGAAAACAACCAAACTGCGACTCCTGTGGCGGGTCGGGCGTAGTGAGCGCTAACCAAGGTTGCCAGGTGCACGGTGTACCCTCCGACACATTAGTGCGTCTGGCTTCGGGGTTGGATGCGCGCTGTGTTAAGAAGCAGTACGGCTGGTTGGGTTGTGTATCGGAGGACGCATGGCTTTCGACCTTCGTCTCTCCCGAGCCCGTATAGGAGTTGTAGCGATGAGACAAGATAGTAGCTACTACAACAATTGGATACCACGAAATTGGAGAGAAAAAACGAAGAAAAAAAAACAACCAAACTGCAAAGCATTGCTGTATCCTAAACAGATTTCTGGATCCTCCCTATTTGTTTAATTGAAAATCTGCCAAATTGTCATTCCTGTAACTTCCTTACTACTTTGTTAATGGAGGAACGTAGGGCCTGCACTGAAGCATTCTAACATTGCCAGTATGTGTAAATCTTCAGGCTACTCCCAGTATCTGACCTGCACCTCTTTCCCTCCCTGTTGCAGATCCACCCCTATGACAAGATCAAGGCCCAGGCGCTGCCGGACAGCGTGGCGGCCAGCCTCAACAAGCTGGTGGTGGTCAAGCTCAACGGAGGCCTGGGCACCAGCATGGGCTGCAAAGGCCCCAAGAGTGTCATCAGTGTCCGCAATGAGAATACCTTCCTGGACCTCACCGTCCATCAGATAGAGGTAGAGGATATTATATTGTACTGTATTATACTATTTTTGGTCCAAGAGAACATAACACTTAAACATGTTTTTTTAAAGATATACAAATATTCAGTATGAGACAGAATGTTAACTAGAGCTAGTTATTGTAGTACTAGATATTCATTTCTTTCCATTTCTACATTCAACATAATTTGGAGGAAATTACAGTATGATAAAAAAACTATTTGGGAGCCAAACTCCAGTCATAAAAGTGTCTCCTGAGTGACGCAGTGGTCTAAAGCACTGCAGTGCTAGCTGCGTTACTACAGGTCCTGGGGCGACGCACAATTTGGCCCAGGGTCGTCCGGGTTAGGGGAGGGTTTGGCTGGCCGGGATGTCCTTGTCCCATCGCGCTCTAGCGACTTCCTCCGACACATTGGTGCTTCCGGGTTAAGCGTACATTGTGTCAAGAAGCAGTGCGGCTAGGCGTGGTTGTGTTTCGGAGGATGTACGGGTCGACATTCGCCTCTCCCGAGTCCGTATGGGATTTGCAGCGATGGGACAAGACTAACTTACTACTAATTGGGGAGAAAAAGGGTTACAAATCATTTTAAAAAAATGCTTTTCCTCTCAGCACTTAAACAAGACATTCAACGTGGATGTGCCTCTTGTTCTCATGAACTCCTTCAACACAGACGAGGACACCAAGAAAATCCTGCAGAAGTACACACACCACCGGGTGCACATCCACACTTTCAACCAGAGCAGGTAACACACGCACAGATGTCCGCACCTACAGAATGTTTCGAAAACATTCTCTCTGTACTGGACATGATCCTGTTCTATTACGATCCTCCCCATCTCTTTCCTGAACATCCTCTCCCTCTTTTTACACTCATCCATCTCTCCATTTCATTCTCTTCTCACCTCTACCTCACTTGACAGGTTGTCATTGTAAATAAGAATCAGTTCTCATTGACTTACCTGTGTAGATAAAGGTAAATGAGCATTATTAAAACTCTCCTCCTGCCCCTCTAGATACCCGAGGATCAACAAGGAGTCCCTGCTGCCCGTGGCAAAGGACCTGGGAATGCACGGCGACCACGCAGACGCCTGGTACCCGCCCGGCCACGGAGACATCTACGCCAGTTTCTACAACTCCGGCCTGCTGGACCAGCTGATCGGCGCGGGCAAGGAGTACATCTTCGTGTCCAACATTGACAACCTGGG
Organism: Oncorhynchus gorbuscha; assembly: GCF_021184085.1. Taxonomy (NCBI): domain Eukaryota; kingdom Metazoa; phylum Chordata; class Actinopteri; order Salmoniformes; family Salmonidae; genus Oncorhynchus; species Oncorhynchus gorbuscha. The sequence goes on from NC_060198.1 coordinate 14,956,962, forward strand.
CGCCACCGTGGACCTGTTCATCCTCAACCACCTGATGACGCAGCCCAAAGACAAGCGCTGCGAGTTCATCATGGAGGTGACGGACAAGACCCGCGCCGACGTCAAGGTGAGCAGAGGTTTGTGTGCTAGCTGGAAGCAGGCAAGGGGTACTGCTGGTTTTCCTTTCTCCTTGGTGGTTCATTGAATTGTTACTGTCGCTGATGGTCAGAGTCCAACCACCTTGGCAGGACCTTGGGACAAAAGATGTAAGACCATTACCATTGTCGCTTTAGCACTCTTTTTAGAGGATAAAATGGAATTCCCTAAAATTGTATGATCCATTTTGCGATGTATTATACCTCAGTGTAAAATGGCCTACCATTTTTTCTTTTTACATTTCCTGACTGCTCATGGTGCTGCCACGCCTCTCAATCTCTCCGCAGGGTGGCACGCTGATCCAGTACGACGACAAGCTGCGTCTGCTGGAGATTGCCCAGGTGCCCAAAGCCCACGTGGACGAGTTCAAATCTGTCACCAAGTTCAAGATCTTCAACACCAACAACCTTTGGATCTCACTGGCCGCCATTAAGAGGCTGCACGAGCAGAACACCATGGACATGGAGATCATAGTCAACCCCAAGGTGAGAGGACAGGGGAAAGGGGAGTCTTTAAATTAACTGGTATCTGTATCTGTTTAATTCGTGGCCATGTGTTTTAGGGTTTCCTTTGATGTTTTTACTCTTAACCATCCCATTTCATATGAATTAATACTTTTCGGAAGGCTGTCACCCATGGCAACTCATCTACGATTAGATTTGCATAACAATTAAATAGCCGCCACAAGCTCACTGAATGTTAGAGCCAATTACCCCTCAACTACCTCCTCTCCAGACGCTGGACGGTGGTCTGAACGTGATCCAGCTGGAAACAGCGGTGGGCGCCGCTATCAAGGCCTTCGACAACGCCCTGGGCGTCAACGTGCCCCGTAGCCGCTTCCTGCCTGTCAAGACCTCGTCGGACCTGCTGCTGGTCATGTCCAACCTCTACAGCCTGGACGCCGGCTCGCTCACCATGAGCAAGAAGAGGGAGTTCCCCTCCACGCCACACGTCAAGCTGGGCAGCTCTTTCACCAAGGTAATGGAACCAAAATGTAGATGAATGCATTTGAGTCATTATGGCAGACATTTTGATTTTCATTGGAGGTAGTCATTCTTATTTTATGGTTTGAATTGTTAGTATAGGTTCTTGACCTGTTATGGTTGCAGGTGCATGACTTTCTGATGAGGTTCGAGAGCATCCCAGACATGCTAGAACTGGATCACCTCACAGTATCAGGAGACGTCACCTTCGGAAAGAACGTCTCTCTCAAGGTAAAGGCTTCATACCCAAAACGGTAACTCATTCCTATTGCATAGTATCTACTTGGAATTGGAGGTAGACCGATTTAATCAGGGCCGATTTCAAGTGTTCATAACAATCGATATTTTTGGGCGTCGATTTGCAGTTTTAATTTATTATTTTTTATATACCTTTATTTAACACATTCTTATTTTCAATGACGGCCTAGGAACGGTGGTTTAACTGCCTTGTTCAGGGGCAGAACAACAGATTTTCACATTGTTAGTTCGGGGGATCCAATCTTGCAACCTTAGTTACCTAGTCCAACGCAATAACGACCTGCCTCTCTCTCGTTGCACTCCACAAGGAGACTGCCTGTTACGCGAATGCAAGTTGCTAGCATTATGATTATCTTATAAAAACAATCATAATCACTAGTTAACTACACATGGTTGATGATATTACTAGATATTATCTAGCGTGTCCTGCGTTGCATATAATTTGACTGAGCATACAAGTATCTGACTGAGCGGTGGTAGGCAGAAGCAGGCACGTAAACATTAATTTTAACAGCACTTTAGTGCGTTTTGCCTGCAGCTCTTGTTGTGCGTCAAGCATTGCGCTGTTTATGACTTCAAGCCTATCAACTCACGAGATGAGGCTGGTGTAACCAAAGTGAAATGGCTAGCTAGTCACTCGCTCTGAGCCTGTGGTTTTTTCCCTTGCTCTGCATGCTGCTTCGATGGTGGCTGTTGTCGTTGTGTTGCTGGTTCGAGCCCAGGGAGGAGCGAGGAGATGGACGGAAGCTATACTGTTACACTGGCAATACTAAAGTGCCTATAAGAACATCCAATAGTCAAAGAATGAAATAAATGATATAGAAGGAAATAGTCCTATAATAACTACAACCTCTTACCTGGGAATATTGAAGACTCATGTTCAAAGGAACCACCAGCTTTCATATGTTCTGAGCAAGGAACTGAAATGTTAGCTTTTTTACATAGCACATATTGCACTTTTACTTTCTTCTCCAACACTTTGTTTTTGCATTATTTAAACCAAATTGAACATGTTTCATTATTTACTTGAGGCTAAATTGATTGATGTATTATATTAAGTTAAAATAAGTGTTCATTCAGTATTGTTGTAATTGTAATAATGACAAATACATTTCTAAAAGAATTGGCCGATTAATCGGCATCGGCTTTTTTGGTCCTCCAATAATCGGTGTCGACCTCTACTTGGAATACAGAAAATGATATTTGGCTACTTTTGCTTGACATTTCTCTCCAACTGTAGGTATTTTGTGTGTTACATTTGTCTACGTCCCCTCACTATCCATTCCACAGGGAACTGTCATCATTATTGCCAATCACGGAGATAGGATTGATATTCCTGCCGGAGCAGTGCTGGAAAACAAGATTGTATCTGGCAACCTGCGCATCCTCGACCACTAAGGCCTTCAGGACAAGACAGTTGCACAGACCAGACTCAAGGACAAACTATACCTAGGACTGTTTTAGAGCAAGAAAGGTTTCACTGTGATCCATTTATCTGCAGCTTACAAAGAAAGACTTGACCACAGTCAGGGTCATTTTAATCAGTTTTTAATGGGTGGGATGGTCCTCCTAATGAGCGTTGTGGTTCAGCACACAAGGTTTCTAAGGCTGTGTTTACACACGCAGCCCAATTCTGACAAGGCATATTAGTGGAAAAAGATCAGAATCGGGCTGGCTGCCTGTGTAAACAGCCTCTGTTGCCAACTCTGACCTGAATAAAGTGCAATATGGATTCAACTTGTCTTGATTTTAAAACTAGAATAGTTTAGTGGCAAATCAAAGGTGCAGCCTCTGAAGAGCCCATCTCAACACTCCAACCCTGCTCCTGGAGAGCTAGTCCTGTAGGTTTTTGCTCCAACCCTAAACTAGCAATTATCTAGATGGAGCGTATCTCTCCAGGAACAGGGTTGGAGACCCCTGGTGTAATGGTTCTGGTCTGGATGATTCCATCTCAATCTAGGGCAGCAGATGGACAGACAGAAAAGGCCAAAGTAGAAATGCTTCCATATTGTCCCATGTTTTATTCAGTTTCCTGGGATTCAAGACAGGCATGCGGTCAGATTTTCAGTTTGCCACACTTTCTTACCCAGAGTGCCCAACAGTCATACGCTCACAGGCACTCAAACAGTATACTATTGTAAAGAAGTCTGTCTTTGCTATTTATCAAAAGTAGGCACTTTTGAAGTAGACCACTTTACTGGATGGTGCTTTTTGTTATATACACCAGTAGATCCTCACAGTGTAAGACAGGCAGTGAATAGAACTGGGAAACAAGACTTTTGGTTGAAGCTCAACTACTTTAAAAAAGACCAATCAGAGGCTAATGTTCGTTCATGCTTCCAAGAGATGCAACAGGTGATAATGCTTTAAATAGAACGACTTAGCTCGGGCATAAGGGAATAATTGTGCATATAGTCGATCAATGCTCAAAGTGGCATTGTGATGAAATGGCTCAATCTTACTGTACAGACAGCACAGTAAAGGTTTAATTTAGGGCCATGGAAGGGAACACTAACAATTGAGGATTGGAAGGAATTTGTTTGCAGATGCATTCAGTGCATCTGAAGCTCTCTTTAGAGAACAGTGTTTTTAGTCAACTTAAATGCCATTTAGCTTAAACATGGGTCTGAATCAGAGTGTGTCGAAGTGGCCTTGTTATTCCTTACTTCGTTGACCGACGCAAGAAAAACTATGCTTTGAACCTGAAAAAAAAAATAAAAATCAGTTCTCCAGTAAGTGACATGTTCTGAACCATGTCAGCATTTCAGTCCAATCAAAGTCCATTTATTCATCTGATTTTAATAAGTCATCTATAGTTGAATTACAGCGTGATGAGGTAACGGGCAGCAGTTGCGTCCTAAAGGTGTCTCGTATCTCATTGTAGCCCCCCCAGGGAGGTGCTCTTTAAAAAAAGCCCATGTCAGTGTCTGAAATGGCACCCTATTCCCTAGATCATGCACTAGTGGTACACTGTATAGGGAATAGGGTGCCATGTTATGGAGCCTGTCCTACACAATGGCCGCTTCAGTGTTTGGTCCCACACCGTTGCTGCCTGGGGTAGTTTCTCCCTTGAAGAAGCACCACTACCAGACCTCCTCCACTCTCTTTCTGTACACAGACAGCGTGGGCTTCAGTGAGATCCCTGGGCAGGCTGGCTGCTGGAGGTGCAGTCTCTTTACAACAAGAATCTGATTAGAGTTAGTTTCTCCCCTCCCTCCGGGGTGGGTTAACAAGGCGTTACACACTGTAGGTAGGTAGGACGACTACTACCCCCATCATCACCTCTTCTGCTCCCAGATCTCAGCCATGTTCAAGTCTAGCTTCTCAAGTGTCCTCAGTGATTGAACATTCTCAGTGTAAAACGCGACATCCACCGTCACCAGCCTGGGGGGAATCAGAGAAGTGCTTTCAAGTCATCAACAAGTCCATTGAAATGGTCTTTTAGCTTTAGTGACAAGAAGCTGTTTTATCAGACACATTAAGCCTCGTTCTGGACAAATTACTTTCATTAGAGATTCTCCGTTGCTTTCTAGTCCAGGAGTAGATTTAATCTGTATATTGTAAATACATGTTTTATTACTATTTTTGGGAACTGTCGGACACATTTTTGGGGGCAATATTACAGAAATGTTCTCTCTCAACCCCCACAGAATCCGAGGTGAGAAACACTCACCCATGTTGAGGTCCACCGTCGTGGTGCACCCCGAGACGGGCCAGCTGCCTTTTAAGGTGAATTTTAAGGCTGGCATTGATCCTCAGGAACAACATCTAGGCCCAGAGAAAACAAAACACACAACGTTACCCTCAAAACATCTAGTCAGCTGCGAATGCAATGAAGACCACCTGGACCGTGCCCAGTATGTTGAGAATATCGGTAGAATTAACTACAGCGTCGTTACGTAGTACATTGTATTATTCATTATTACACATTTGAATAATTAGAAGTTATTGAATAGGATCTGTGGTATTATTGGCATATTACCTGTGCCTGTTCCTCAGGTAGCAGCTCGTAGAGGGCTTCATGCATTTTGGCCATTTGTTTACAGACGTTGCGAAAGCAGGCCGACGGCATGGGGGCCTTGACTTCATACTGGCGGGAGACGAGATAGATATGTTGATACACTGACATTGCTGTAGCCAATCTTATAAAGTGGTATAGTAGGTTAGACGGGGAGAGTTTGAGAGTGGTTTGGACCTGTAGAACTCACCTTAGACAGCACCTTCTCAAACATGCTGTCCATGATGGACACCAGTTTAGCGGAGATCTCCGCTATGTGATCGTTGTAGTCCTGGCCCCCCCCCCAAAAAAGAAAAACGTTTCTTAAAACTCAAAAGGCCTACACGTCGTGTCACTCACGGCTTACAAGTGAATCTCCGAACTAGAGTACTGTCCTCGTGCGTGGAGGTCCGTGCAGGCCAGTGCTCACCTTAGTGATGTGGTCAAAGTGCCTGAGGACGCTGTACTGCTTGGGCGTCAGCTTGGTCTCAAAGTGGGCCCTGATGACGGGAATGTAATGAACCACCAGCTGAAGACAGCGAGAGGCCAGGGCTGAGGAAAGACACACACACACTGGTCATTTCTACACGGACATCACAGACAGGAACACAGCTAATACGAATGTAGAGGTTACCCTGTAGTGGGGCAAAACCTACGGTTCTTAGCAAAGCACTGGGTTGTGTTCAGTAGGGCACACTCCATAGCGAGACAATTTTTCAATGTTTTGAAATGGAAAATGAAATTGCTCGTCTTATTGGACACACCCAAGTAGTACATAGCAGAGTATGTGAGTGGAGTTGAGCAGGATTTTTTTAGTGGAGCAGTGCCAACTCCTAACCGCTCCACTAAAAACCGCTTCTAAAAATTCACTCCATTCAACAAACACCCGTTTGATTTGTGAGACTACCGGGACCTACCATTTGGTTCTGAAGAATTGAACACAAACCATATGATAGGAATAAAAATGAAAAAGGTGAATGTAAAAAGCGCACATTTCAAATAGCATATAAACACTAAATAGGACAGGGAGCCTAAGAAGGAACCAAAATGAATGATTTATATTAGTTCAATGCTATAGCCTACAAAGAAATACATTGTGAAGCATTTGCGATAAATCATTATAGTCTATAAATTGCGCAGGCTGTGACTTATTTAGAATTCAATACAAATTTAACAAATGTACTTATTAGTGCCTTTGAATGTATTTTTTTAGAAGCACACGTTTGGCCAGTGTGGCGTCAGGAGAGCCGGCCGGCAGCAGAGAATATCCTCTCCACTCTTGCAGAGCCACTAGGGATGTTAAACACCATTTTGGCCACTTATCAGGCTGGGCAGAGATGCAGTTTTAGGTATGCCTAAAGGTTTTTAGGTAATAAAACCCAATAAAAACAGAAAGCTTATTGAATGTGGGAATATGCCATGCCTATTGAATAGATCATTAAATTCATTTTTGTTCTGACCCTTTATTAAATAGGCAAGTCAGTTAAGAACAAATTCTTATTTACAATGACGGCCTAGGAACAGTGGGTTAACGTTCTTGTTCAGGGGCAGGACAAATTTTTACCTTGTCAGCTCGGGGACTCGATTCAGCAACCTTTCGGTTACTGGCCCAACACTCTAACCACTAGGCAGGTAGTGGTTAGAGCGTTGGGCCAGTAACCGAAAGGTTGCTGGATCGAATCCCCGAGCTGACAGATCTGAATTTTAGTTTGAAAATCCTTTGCTACAATGACCCATTTAGTTACCGACCCACATCGTTCCTTTCTTTCTTTCTTTAAGCATGTGCATGTCGTAAGTCATGCTTGAGGGATACGCATCTTTTCCAATTCCACAATGATTCTTTAGTTTTGGACACATCACCGCACTCCCTCTCTTACTCTTTGTAATTCACCTTGATTCAGCATGTGCGTTTTCTCAGTTTCTTTATTAAAATATTTACAGAATTAAAGCAAGGGGCTCTAGATAGCGTCGCACAAGTCGGCTACAAATGCATGCTGGGCCGGGCATGACGTGAGCGCTACTGACGCGCCAGCCTTTGGGAATCTCACGCCGCGCTCCAGTCAAATTGGGCACGCTCCAGCTCTGCATACATACCCAGGTTTTTAGTGGTGATGGTCTTGAGTCCCACCACTTGTAGTGCTCCTGCCCCCAGGACCAGCTGGCAGCTCCGCGAGTTGAAGTGCTGTTAGAGAGAGAGAGAGAGAGAGAGAGAGAGGGTCAGGGACCATTCAATACAACATGGCAGTTTGTTAGTGGGATGCTTGCCAGGTAAATGTATCCAACTCTCAGACCATCCTACCACAGGGGGTGGTGTTACCTTGAGTAGGTCTGAGAGGCGGGTGAGCATGTCTGTGGAGATGGAAGGGATGTCGTTGACACACTGACAGTACTCCAGGAAGATCCGGATTAGTAGTAACACCGTGCTGATGAGGAGGAACACAGAGGTCACCAGTCAATATGGGTCGCAATCATTTTTCCCTACATGCCTTCTGTTTTGAATGTGGGAGTGGAAAGGCGCATTAATCGTAGTTAGTAAATCAAAACTCACCCGACAACAGCATATTTCTGGCCATCAATGTGCAAATAATCACTTGGTTTCCTTTCTTCTGTGCCTGGTGTTGAGAAGACAGAAAATAAACTCAGTCAGTCTGGGGACAGACAAATATTTTGGGGGGGACTGACCATCGGGAACCTGGACTGACAGTTGTGCAGAGTGTGGGTCAGTGACAGACTATGGTAAACATGGTATACAAGAGCCTAAAATTCACTTTGTGGTCTACCAGCCACTCAGGTCTTATCAGCCAAAATATTTTTTGCCATAATTACATAACATTTGTTGTTTAAAAAAACGATGATCATGCTTTGTAATGTTTCTAAAAAACAAGAAATGTATTAGTACAAAGTAATGTAGTATATTGCTGAATTTCATTTCATGTGACCTGAGTCCAAAATATCAGAGACAAAATGTTCAGCTGCCCCTTTAAGTGTCTCTGAGATTTGGGATCTCTCTCTTTGCTATCGGTTGAAGCAGCAGACGCAATCTATAACGTCGAAAAACAACCACGCAATGTAAGTAACCAAAAAACACGAGGACGAAGTTTCACTTTGTAAACTTGAGTAAATTAGACCAACTTTCACAGCGCCTCCAAAAATGAATCCATCAGCACTTAATTCAGTGTGCACAGCTCACCTGCCAGGCAGTGTTACAGCGAGAGGTGGGATATAGGATTCCTATTTATTTGAGCGATTAGCAGTTATGAAACGGAACAGCAGAAATACTTTATATAAACAGCTATTGCAACATTTTTCGTGCTCATACTTGACTTTTGACAATGTAATGCTTGCACTGTAGATCCCTGCAAATGGACCACCCGCCAACATGGCTGGTGAAATAGACACTTACCTGCCAATATCTAAATCTACACGTGGGTGGCGGGTGCTAATTTTATGCTCAAATGGTATATTACCTTGGGGTTTGCGTTCGGGTAGTGTGATCCTGCCATCTGCTATGGAGTTAACCAGGTCCTGGAATTCTGCAGGGACCTCTGCCTGTTTCCACCGCTCATTGTCCAGCAGCAGACTGGAGATGAACCCACACACACACACACACACACACACACACACACAGTTAAGATAGACGGTTTTCAAGTTCCTGAAGTATTGCACATCTCTTCCCTAGTAAGGTGTGTGTGTGTGTCTGTACTCTCCAGTCTAGTACCTGAGCTTGGTCTTGCGCTCCTCGTGGAAGCGGTGGACAAAGCGGTTGGCCTGGCTCTGTAGCGCCCCCCTTAGGGACACACTGCGCCTGCAGCACAGCTCCTCCGTGTCCCTCACAAAGCCTTCCACCGCCTGGGACAGAAACACAAACTCGGCCGAGCTCAGACGCTCCAGGGAGCCATCCTGGCGGAGAGAGAGAGAGAGAAAGTGATTATTCAAGGTTACAAAACAGGAAACACTACCAGGCAGGGGTTCGAGTTAATTCAATTTTACATGGTCAATTCAGAGCACCAATGGAAATTTGAACCCTGCCTGTACAGTCACACATAAAGCCAGCTGAGAGTGCATTGGTCATGCTGCGTGTTATTTTTCCTGGCATGGCATGTGTTAAGCTAGCTAGCTACCTTGGCTCTGGCCATGAGGACTTTGACACAGCGGTCGTGGCTAACGTCTGAGGCGGTGTAGAGCAGCTCCTGGATGTTATTGGCCACGCGGCCCAGCTCCAGGTCACTGGGCATCATGTCCTCACTGGACCTGCAGCCGGACAGACAACACAAATACAATTACTAGAAAGACACTTTTTTTTTTTAGACATTCTATTTCTATTATATAGATGGCACTTAGGAAGGGACACCATTTTCTTTGAGTCTACTACAGAGTATAAAAAGGTCCCAGCTGGTCCCAACCTTTAAACATATATACACTCATTGGGCAGTTTATTCGGTACAGCCATCTAGTACCACCCCCCCCCCCCCCCCCAGCCTGAATTCCTCGGGGCATGGAAATGATGCTCAATTGGTATCACGGGACTTAACACCATTACGCCTGTACCGTTGACACCAGACAGGATGTATCCATCCCGGCTTAAACCAAATCCTGACTCATCAGCATGACACAATAGGAACCGGGATTCGTTGGGAGCACGCAATGTTTTTCCACTCCACAATTGTCCAGTGCTGGTCATCGTGTGCCCGCTGGAGCCTCCTCTTGTTTCTAGCTGATAGGAGTGGAACCCGGTGTGGTCGTCTGCTGCAGTAGCCCATCCGTGACAAGGACCGACTAGTTGTGAGTTCCGAGATGCCGTTCTGCACACCACTGTTGTACTGCGCTGTTATTTGGCTTTGTGGCCCGCCTGTTAGCTTGCACGATTCTTGCCGCTCTCTCTCGACCTCTCTCGTCAACGAGCTGTTTTTCGCCCACACGACTGCCGCTCAAAGTCGCTTAGGTCACTCGTTTTGCCCATTATAACGTTCAATGGAACAGTGACAGAATGCCACGATGCATGTCTTCCTGCTTTATACAGAAAGCCACGGCCACGCGACTCACTGTCTGTAGGTCCAGTTTTGTGTATTGGGTGGTGTATCTAAAAATAAAAAAAACTGTCCTGCAAGTGTATACTTCCATAATTTATTCGAACTGGTACTGGGCTACCTTGAGACGAGTCTTGTGAGGTGTCAGAGAGACTCACCTTTCCACAGAGGGGTCATATTAGTGTGTAGCCCAAACTGTTTGGATGCTACAGATAGAAGTTGGCAGATCGGCAGTAGCGACTTTAGACGAGTCCCGTGACACTTTGTGGGGGTCGTAGGGAAAAATGGTGTTTGTAAGTCTTTATATAAAAAGGGGTCATGTAGGCCAAACTGTTCGGAGGCTTACAGACGTTTGTGAGAAGACCGATTTTCGGGATGTCGCCTGGTCTAACAAACACTGCTGTAGCTCGGCCAGCTTCCGCCGCAGAAGGCTGACATCAGAGGTGGATATGGATATCTCTAGCTTAAACAGGGGGATTGTTTTATTATGTCAACTTGATTTCCAAAGGGGAGCGGATATCGACTCTAGGGTTAACCATGGCAAAATGCATAGAATCGCCTAAATGTTCTCTCAGCTCCATGGGAGAATGTAGAATTGCAGAAAATTAGCTATAAAAACCACATATTTCACAGTCAATTAAGAAATGTGTAGAATTTCAGGAAATTAGCTTAACTTAAATGTCTTTACACCACCAAAATGGGGGCCTCAAATGTTGCCTGGCCGACTGCGCCCACTGCCCAACCCACCACCTAAGCCCCTTTTTGATCCAGAATAACCCTGTATTCTCTGGTTGGGGTACGCTCACACCATTCAAACACAGAAAAGCTGCTTTTAAACATACTTCCTTAAAACATTTTGGAAGGAAAACCATTTCACGTATATTGTAATTAATTACAGGTCATATTTGATAGAAATCTGGAAACACTGGACAGTTACGTTGATATCCTGAGTCAATACATGCTGCACAGCTGAATACAATCTTTTTCACACTGCCTTGCCAACCCAAACTTTACTTTGGTGGAAAAATAACCAGGCCAGCACAGCATAGCCTGACTCAGTAGTGTTAACCGTGTGTGGTTGGTGAAGGTGGTGAGTGACTCACGAGATGCCGGCGGCTCCTCCTGGCTGGAGAGCGTGTTCCCTGCTGGAGGACGACTCGGTGGTCCCTGAGGCGGAGTCACTACCACAACCATCCAAACGTGACAGGGCCTGCCTGGGCCCCACCGTGGAGCTCTGCTCCTGGCCCCCGCCTGCCCCCAGGTGCAGCTGGGCATCATTTAGAGCGTCGCTGATGAACAGGCCCTCGTGGGTGAGGTAGGCCAGTTCTGCTTCCCCCTGATTGAGAGGGGTCCCTGGGGCCTCAGCCAGGCCCCCCTGCTTCCCCCGCTCCAGCAGACGGCTTTTCTGGTTGCTGTCCAGCGCCTCCAGCACCACATTCCTCACCACACTGAGCGTTGCCTGGATGAGGACATATGGTTAACTTATAGGGCAGAGGAACCAACTACCAGGGTTGGGGTCACTTCCATTTAAATTCCAGTCAATTCAGAAAGTAAACAATACCAATTAGAAATGTCCCTCATTGAAAAGCATTGAAGAGAATTGGTATTTCAGTGTACTTCTTGAATTTAAATGGAATTGACCCCAACCTTGCTAACTACACCAGATAAATAAAAAGGCACAGATCATCAACTTCTGAGTCCTACAACGGGCCAGTAAAGTAATGCACTTTAAACAGCTGGTTTACACGTCAACCAATGAGAAATGTGTAGACACTGCCAAAATAACAAATGCTAAAGGGTTGTTCTATTCTTCTATGCCAATTTATATAGCAAGACATCTAACTACCTTCCATTTTCTTTACCTCTTAATACACCTTTTTCAAGTATTCTATTCAGCAAGAGGACAATTCCATAAATCCCATTTTGATTCAATCTAACCAACCGGGATTGTATTTTTAATAAAGTATGATCCTCACCTTGATCCTCTTCAGGAAGAGAATGAAGTTCTCAAAGACGGACTTCAGCAGCTCAAACCACTGGGGGAAGGTCATCAGACGCATCTGGTCTGCCAGCCTGACCAACCGGAAGCAGAGAGAAGGGTCTTATTCATTAGTGCAAACCATAGCAAAATGTTTTGCAACAGAAAGAGGTTCTTCAATCCTTTAAATGGGCTCTTGAAAAACACCTAGAAAAAAATGTCGCCTTAAATTCCTATTACGAACAACTCAAACAAGAACGCCTTTTCTTTGCCAGCTTGATGTTTATTTTGGAAATAACAGAGCTCTACCAGGAGGGTCATACCAGCAATGCCATATCATAATGGTAATTTGCATAGCATTTTTACTCATGTGAACAATATATATTTTTTTTACTTTAGGTCTGCTTCAATGGCTTTCATAGTTAGGTAAGCATTGTTAAATGAGGACTGATGTCAAATTATTACAAATTATGGTCATTTTGTATGTCCAAAAACATTCATATTAATGCGTTTTCAAGTGGTGTATAGTGCCAAGTCCCTCAAAATGGTTGTTACATTTCTAAATGATCCAGGTTGTTCCACATGTTCAGACTACATTGAGAAAATATGACAACGTGCAACGTTTATTATTATTATTATATACACAACTTTAAGTCTGAATATTGATGAATTGACCCCATGGGTCATGAAATGTGGTTTAACCAATTTGTTGCCCAGTAGTGTTTTTGTATTAAAAATAAATAAATGTACCCTATTCTTAGTCCAAAGTGCTTAAGTAAAGCCCTCACTGTCAATCAGAAACATTTTCCAGGGTCAGCCTGCCAGCTGAAAATATTTGCCTGTGTGTGTAGGCTACAAGCACACGCACACACACACACACACACACACACACACAAATGTCTTCAATAAAAAAACGTAAAAGTACAACTGTTTGTGTGTTATTAGTTTAGACAGATTGTGTCCAATTATTATGACTTAGATGAAGATCAGACCACATTTTATGAGTAATCAATACAGAAATCCAGGTAATTCCAAAGGGTTGAAACTTTGTCTTGCAACTGTATATGTATGTACGCACACACGCACACACACACACACACACACACACACACACACACACACACACAGGAAAATCCTATGCTTGGATTTAAATGATGCAGGAGGACTGGGGAGTTGAACAATCAAGTTTAATTCAAATGTTTTGTTCATATCCACTTCTAAATCCATTGTCAAAACATGCTCTACCAGCCCATTGAGAATAGGGTTAATCGGTTATTGGACATATTCAGGTTCTTCCAGTTGGTGTCTAGTGAATACGACCTAGGGGTATTGTGATGATAAACTTTAAGAACATAGCAGATAGAAAAGTACAAAAATAAAAACTGACCAAATTCCAAGATTTAATTTCAAACCTTGATTAAATTGGGATACGATCAAGTGCATTCGGAAAGTATTCAAACCTCTTTTGACTTTTTCCACGTATTTTTGTTACAGCCTTATTCTAAAATGTATTGTTTTTCCCCCCTCGTCAATTTACACACAATACCCCATAATGATAAAGCAAAAACTAGTTTAGACATTTTTGCAAATGTATTACAAATGAACTGAAATATCACATTTACATAAGTATTCAGACCCTTTACTCAGTACTTTGTTGAAGACCTTTGGCAGCGATTACAGCCTCAAGTCTTCTTGGCTACCCCTGCATTGTCTTGGCTGTGTGCTTAAGGTTGTTGTCCTGTTAGAAAGTGAACATTCGCCACATTCTGAGGTCCTGAGCGCTCTGGAGCAGGTTTTCATCAAGGATCTCTCTGTACTTTGCTCCTTTCATCTTTCCCTTGGTCCTGACTAGTCTCCCTGTCACTGAAAAACATCCCCACAGCATGATGCTGCCACCACCATGCTTCACCATAGGGATGGTGCCAGGTTTCCTCCAGGCGTGACGCTTTGCATTCAGGCGTGAATCTTGTTTTCATCAGACCAGATAATCTTGTTTCTCATGGTCAGTCTTTAGGTGCCTTTTGGCAAATTCCAAACAGGCTGTCATGTGCCTTTTACTGAGGAGAGGCTTCCATCTGGCCACTCTACCATAAAGACCTGATTGGTGGAATGCTGCAAGATGGTTGTCATTCTAAAAAGGTTCTCCCATCTCCACAGAGGAACTCTAGAGCTGTCAGAGAGACCATCAGGTTCTTGGTAACCTCCCAGACCAAGGCTCTTCTCTCCCGATTGCTCAGTTTGGCCGGGCGGCCAGCTCTACGATGAGTCTTGTTGGTTACAAACTTCTTCCAATTAAGAATGATGGAGGCCACTGTGTTCTTGGGAACCTTTAATGCCGCAGACATTTTTTGGTACCCTTCCCCAGATATGTGCCTCGACACTGTCTCAGAGCTCTACGGACAATTCCTTTGACCTCATGGCTTGGTTTGTGCTCTGACATGCACTGTCAAATATGGGACGTTTATATAGTCAGGTGTCTGCCTTTCCAAATCATGTCCACCCAATTGAATTTACCACAGGTGGACTCCAATCAAGTTGTAGAAACATATCAAGGATGATCAATGGAAACAGGATGCACCTGAGCACAATTTCAAGTCTCATAACAAAGGGTCTGATACCTTAATTACAAGTTGTTTAAATGTTTTATTACATTAGCAAAAACTTCTAAAAACCTGTTTGCTTTGTCATTATGGGATATTGTGTGTAGATTGCCGAGGTTTTGTATTTATTGAATCCATTTTTGAATAAGGCTGTAACGTAACAAAATGTGGAAAAAGTCAAGGGGCCTGAATACTTTCTGAAGGCACTGTCTGTCTCTCTATTTATGCAACAATGAAAATTCAATAACAAAAAAAGAACTTGCGGGGCCAAATCAAATGATCTGAAGGCAGAAGTTGGCCAGCTGTTGAAGAGCCCGGTCCTAAACAATACGTTTATCTGACAATCTAACGTACGCCCTCGTAACTAGATTTCCACACCCAGATTGGTTTCACAGCCCTCGCGTCATATTCCAAGCTCTCCTTTCAATGATAGATTAACGCAGTCTAACTCATTGTTGTTGTTAAGACAACCATAACCAACTGGCTTAGCTTCCTTTCCTTTGTTGAGGAAGGATTCTTAGAACACCAGGCCATACTTTGACAACACCCCCAGTGCATTCGGTAGATATTACCAGCAACTCAATGTGCTCAAGCAATTACAAACACATTCAATGTATAGCTAGCTGTACTACTCACTTTGTGACGATGTCAGTGTCGATTTCTTCAATCTGTGACACCGAGTCGACAACAGACTGTGGGATAAGAGTATGTTACTTTCCATATCTGTTTTACCAATTCAAAATGTATTTCTCGTTTGATAAAGTTATGCTAGTTCAGGAATAGACCAAAAAAGTGGAACTCGGAGGGGGTGCTGGTGGAGAGGTTTGGGAAATACCCGTAACATGTCAAAACCCTTTTCCCAATTTCACCATAAATGTTTATGATCATGAAGTATAAGTCTATTCTCTGATACTTTTTATGTCTGGCCTTTTACCTGCGTGACGATGCTTTTGGCTGCTAGGATCATCTCGTCGCTGTAGATGTCCAGAAAATCCAGCTTCCGCTGCCTGAGCAAGCCAAACACCAGAGACTCCAGCCTGTCCTGTATCCCCCGACACACACACACACACACACACACACACACACACACACACACACACACACACACACACACACACACACACACACACACACACACACACACACACACACACACACACACACACACACACACAGTGAGCAATACTATAAAGCCCAATAACTCCAATCAGAGTAATTCTTCACTTCAAGAGATCAATTATGATAAGACACCAATTCATCAAATCAATTACAATAAACTAATAAACAAAGAGATTCACATTTCAAACCAATTAAGACAACGATTTCCGCATAACAAAAAGATAATTAAAATCCCCTTCAGAGTCATTCAAAGTTACCATACCCATAATAACAACAAGGCAATTGGCAATTGTGCTACTGAAATGTAAATTAGGTTGACGATTGAAGAGATCAACACATTGATGTTTTCTTCTGATCTGAACAAACTATACAAGAGAACCCAACATGTGCCATTTTTATTCACTTGATTCCAAGTAGCAAACTTGTTCGGGAAGAGTCAGACCCACCTTTATTGAGACTGAACGTTTGTATTGCATCTGTGAGAACAGTGACCACTGTGACAAAACACAACCTCAGTTTGGTGCTCCAACCACACCTACACATTCTCAACATTTTCCATTTATGGTTGAACTCAGGCTATAGGGTTCAAACCACAACTTAATTCAAATGTAAACATTGTTTATATATCTATTTTTATCTCAATGGTACAGACCTTCTCCATGACCTGTCCGTCATCCTCCAGACTCCTGCTGAGGTCACTCCTGGAGTACATGCTAAAGTCCTCCACCATCATCTTGTCTATCAGCTTCTCCATCTCACACAGCTGCGAGCCCAGGTGTCTGCAGGGGGGAGACAGGACACGTCACAGGGTCCAAAGGCCACACTCTGAATAAACAGAGTATTTCACGATGGGACTCGTGTTTAAAATGACTTATATTGACATGAAACTCTGAAAAGTATTCTGACTAAAAGTGGTGTGTATTTTAAACTTTCAGCATGATACCGTTCTGCAACCACGCTGTATTTGTGCTTCAAGCTTACTCACAATAAATAGTTGGCGTAGACTGCTGCTTACTCTGATTTGATGTATGTTGTTTGTCTCATATGAGTGTCAGCGCATTTAATCAGACAAGTGTCACCACTGTGTGCGTCGATAGATCTGAGTATGTAACAACAAACATGCCACCCCCCCCCCCACACCTGAAGCTGTGTATCCCCTGCAGCTCCTGCTGCAGCACCTCCTTGGTGGTGGCGATGAGCTCCAGGGCCCCAACGAACTCCGAGGTGGAGAGCAGCAGCTGCACAGTGGGCTGGCTCTGATGCACCGCCGCCATCAGCTTCAGCTTGTTGTGCAGCCGCGCGCAGTTGGAGCGCGTCAGCGCCTGCCGCAGTGCCCGCAGCGGACCTTCGCACATGATGCGTTCGATGGCGGCCGTGCGGCCCCGGAGGACTGCCACGGCGCGGGCGGTTTCGGTGAGGCGGTCCTGGAGCTCGTGCTGGGAGGACATGGCGTGGAAGAAGGCCTCGGAGCGCAGGGAGATCTGGCGCGCGATGCTCACCTCCACCACGTCGAGATAGTGGCTCAGCTGAAGAAAGAGAGGGATGGAGAGAGGGAGAAGCCAACAACAGGAAACATGACGGTGAAGCAATGAAACAACGCAGGACATGACAATTGTTCAAGTTTTCGCCATCTCACCTTTTCCTGTAGTAACCGTGACGATGCCATGTCCCTGCTGCTCTTCCGCCCAGCGCTGTTGAAGTGGGACCATGGTAGGACCGCGTTAAAGGTCGTTGGGTCGTCTAGTGCAAAGTCAGGCTTCATGAAGATCTGTTTAAGCCAGACATTAGGCAGATATTCATTTATCTTTATTCATTATCATAAAAAGTTTACGGTATTAATGACAGTTTGAGGATCATCAAAGCATACAGTCAAATCAAGGGGACGAGACGGTTCAATAGGGCTCTAGAAATCCCCACAACTCACACGGATACAACCCAAAACAAGAGGAAGTAATTACCTTGGGAACCTGCTCCAACTCTGTTCTTGATTTGTCTACGAAGAAGAGAAAGTGAAAGAGCATATTAGTTGAATCAACTCACTTCAACACTGAAAGGAAATTTGATAGTTGACAAAACAAATAAGATTGATCTGTCCGTATGGTCCAAAATAGATACGGTAGGCCCCAGTCATTATGGTGCAGAGCTGTTTAATATTGCATACCGTGGTTGTTTGTGATGCTGGAGACAGCATCCAGCTCATCCTTGTTGGGACAGACATTCTTGCATCGCTCATGGATTTTCTCCCTCTACAGAGAAACACAGACAATTTAGTTTAGGCCTAATAGCTTATAAAGTTTAATTATAGTGGATACATTTTCTTAGTGCTATTTCAACCATGAGTAAAGGGAAGAGGACAAAGTCTTGTCCTTGTTCATTACATTCAAACAATAGAAAGAGGATTTGACACCTGGACTGTGTTCATCAGGCACCAAACAGTCAAACTGGAAGGGACTACCTGGACTTGCCCAATAAGAAATGCACATTTTTATTTTTCATTGCAACGTGTTTTTATATGTTTTCTGTTGCATGCCCTAATGAACACAACCCAGGCCAGACAGTGGCCTCTACTTCTGTCCAATCTACTGAATAATTCAAACTGAATGACAGGGGCAGCAGAGTGTGTTGGTTACCTGAGCTGTTTCCTGCAGGTAGGGGTCAAAGTGTTCCTTTGTGATGTTGGGGAGGTAGAAGGAGGGCATGACTTCCGTCTCAGCAAAGTCCAGGCCCCAGGATTTGGTGAAGAAGTCAGACTCCCTCTTGGCCAGCCGTGGGTCGTTCAGCGCGGCTGGAAGGTTCACCTTGGAGTTGTACACCGTCCACCTGTGCTGGTCGGCCACCACCGACGGGCCCTCGCACAGCCCCCGGGCTGCCTCGCCTGCAAGGGCATGTGGGAAATGTAGTCAATAGAAACCTTCAGCAGTATTAAAACATTTCATGCATCTTGAGATGCATTATTTATTACATGGTTGCGCTCCAATTCTCTAGCCTGACCCACCATCCTCACCGATACACTCCTACTGAGGCTACCAATTCTCTACTACCCTTCACCAAGAAGTGTGCACTATTTCACTTCCGCTAATGCATTTAAAAGCTTTGGATTGGTGCAAGAATGGCTGGAGGGAGTGCCTTACACCAATCCATTCCTTTTAAATCCATGAGGGAAAGTGTACAAGTGCAAACTTTGTGAGAGGGGTAGAAAATAGGACTGCAGTCAGCATATGGTTGATCAACAGTGACACAAGATGAACCTTAATAGATAACAATCTTGTAAGACTGCTGGCCAACCATAAATGTAGGCTAGTTCTTTACCCGTGGGCTCCTTGGGGCAGACGTCGGGCAGGGAGTGGACGGGCCTGTAGTGTCGTGAGGAAGGGTCCCTGTCCTTCCGGAAGATCCCCTCGCTGCCACCACTGCTGGGATGAGGCACTGGGGAGGAGCTGTGGGAGGCCATAGCATCGGTGCACCTCTCCACGGAGGCTAGCTGAGTTAGCAAAAATAGCTCTGAGTCAGAGAGTATCAATACAAAACAAAGACATAGCCTAAACATTCATGTTTGCGGTAACAAAATAACAAACACTAAACCGGAACATCTGCGGAGTTTTTAGTCCAATGGCATTGAAAATAGGAACATAGAAAACTTGTGTCAGTAGTCAATCAATTCAGTCAATCCATTCAAAAGTCAGCCCATTTTTCTGTGCACGGCAATGACCTTCAGTCATTGTCACAAGTCACTAGTGTGAAGCAGAAGTGAAAGTGCAGATGTAGTGTCGCTCAGAGGTGCAGTTGAGCAGACATTAGGCTATAATCTGAACAGTGAGGAAAGCGATGCCTTTTGACTCACTTCCACTGTGTACTGATTCAGTTATTGCTTTGTCTGCATAACAAGCCCAGTCTACCTAAACTGAATGATCAAATTCAAAGTAATTCATCATTGGTGATTAAAGTAGAGGGTGTCTAGAACAGAGCCTATGTTAACCAATATAAGAAGACAGTCTCAGTTGCTGACACAACACTATGTTTAACTGCCTACAGGAGCGAAGATCCTTTGTTGTCTAATCGGTCTGTTGAAAATATTAGGGTGAAAGGTGGGCAGGTATCATCTACCTATAGGCTACAATCAGCTCCTGTCAATATGGATGTGTTGTCAGTTTCAGTAACATACATTGTCGAATGCAGGGTGAAATTAGAAAACAAATGACTTACACCAGAGACATATAGTACGTCGGTCATATGACTGACTTACACCAACGTCACGTGCATCACGTTAAATAAAGGTGAAATAAAAATAAAATAAACACATCACAAGACACTGAACAGGTCATTGGGCAATGACATCGTAGCTGCCTATATCAACAACGTCAAATGTTAACCCATGTAGCTTGCTAACTAACTGGACAGCTAGTCAGCCTAAATTCGCTAGCTTAGGGCTATATGGATCAAAACTGTACCTTGCAAAATGTCAAGAAAATATAGTCAGCTATTTCTGCGATTCAGATAATGTTCCAACTCCACCAGGGATGATGTGGTCAATTAACTAACGTTAGCTGGGTAACTTATCTGATCAGATGACAATTAATCTAGTTAGCTAGTTAACGTTATTTCACTTTTTAAATAGCTAGATAACTGAGTAGAGGTGCTTCCCTCACCACACTGCTAGACAACTGCATCGCCTTAACTATCTCAGGAGGGGAACAAGATAGCACGATAACTCTAGTTAGCTAAGTAGGTAACGTTAGCCAGTTACCTACTAACGTTATAGCTAAATATGAAACACCGCCGTCCACATTCGCATTTCCCCGTCATGCGGCAACATTAACCGTCATTGACCATTTTCTAATTACTCTTTACAGACGAGATACGATTAACTCTCCGAGCATCGATATTCGAGTAGCTACCCACGACCGCAGCGGCCTGAAGAGACCAGCTGGTTACACGTCGACTGATAATCGAAGCTAGCAGAACGCTAGCCCGACAGCCAAACAGAAACGGAAGCAGTCCACACAAATAGATGACCGCTGAGCTTTTTTGTTGGTTGAAGAGCAGACAAAAAAAAGGTGCGTCATGTCTGGTACCTGTTGTTAGAAACACATTAGCTCTTGATTCTTCTTTCCACCATCACATTAGACGAACCAGGAGAAAACATCAAGCAAGCCGCCGGTACCGTAACCAGAATGCACTGCGCAAACAATCTTCTTCGAGTTCTTACGTGCATAACGATGCAGTCACAGCACACTGCCACAACATACTTTACTGCAGGGATAGGCGTGGGGGGGCATGAGAGGCTGCAGTGGCTCTTGGCGTGGGGGGCCATGAGGGGCTGCAGTGGTTCGTGGCGTGGGGGCCATGAGGGGCTGCAGTGGTTCATGGGTGGGGGTGCATGAGGGGCTGCAGTGGTTCGTGGCGTGGGGGCCATGAGGGGCTGCAGTGGTTCGTGGCGTGGGGGCCATGAGGGGCTGCAGTGGTTCGTGGCGTGGGGGTCATGAGGGGCTGCAGTGGTTCGTGGCGTGGGGGCCATGAGGGGCTGCAGTGGTTCGTGGCGTGGGGGTCATGAGGGGCTGCAGTGGTTCGTGGCGTGGGGGGCCATGAGGGGCTGCAGTGGTTCGTGGCGTGGGGGTGCATGGGGGATGGGGCTGCAGTGGTTCGTGGCGTGGGGGCCATGAGGGGCTGCAGTGGTTCGTGGCGTGGGGTGCATGAGGGGCTGCAGTGGTTCGTGGCGTGGGGGGCCATGAGGGGCTGCAGTGGTTCTTGGCGTGGGGGGCCATCAGATGCCGAGCAGTTACTATACCTGGCGTTGATGCAACCGGTCAGGATGCTCTCGATGGTGCAGCTGTATAACTTTTTGAGGATCTGTTTGACCCATGCCAAAATCTTTTCAGTCTCATGAGGGGGAAAAGGTGTTGTCGTGCCCTCTTCACGACTGTCTTAGTGTGTTTGGACCATGATGTGATGGACACATGATGTGATGGACACCAAGTGATGGACACCAAGGAACTTGAAACTCCCGATGCGCTCCATGTTGATGTTAATGGCCTGTTCGGCCTCCACCTTTTCCTGTAGTCCACGATCAGCTCCTTTGTCTTGCTCACATTGAGGGAGAGGTTGTTGTCCTGGCACCACACTGCCAGGTTTCTGACCTCTTCCCTATAGGCTGTCTCGTCGTTGTCGGTGATCAGGCCTACCACTGTTGTGTCATTTTGCCATAGGATGAAGGCAAATGTTTGCAGTTTTTAATATGATAACTGATGATTAATGGGCCCCACCCCGGTTGCTAATTCCCCCATGCTTACTACAAGTTTAGATAGCTGGCCGCTAGACTGATTTACCAATCAAAAAAACGTTTAGCTGACTTGGGCTATTTGAGTGACTGCTGATGCGCAACCAAATTGCACCTTGTGTATTCTATTATTAAGTAAGTTGAGACCCCGACTGAGTTCCTAAAAAAAAATACAAATATAGTTGCCCAATCTCCTACCTACTGCTTATAACTGACCATTTTCACATTCTCGTAAGTGGCAAAAGTCATTTTTATGTGAACTTGCCAGTACCGTCAATCCAAATGAATCCCGTGTATAATAGGGCGAATGTCATTGCATATGTTATTTATTTCAGCTAAGTAAACCAAATATCTAGTATACATAAGTTCTGTCCAGTGTGGATTTGATGATCTTGGATTCCAACAGTGGATGGGAAAAAGAGCGAGGACTCACACAAATGTGAACAATTTAAAAGCTTTTCACTTTTATTGTTTGCAGTTGGTAAAAAAAAGTGTTGTCTGCAACAGCAACCCTCTTTGCAGAAATAATACTCAACGTCCTGAAATGAAGGCATCAGGCGACCAAGAGGATATAAAGCAGAACAAACTGGTAAAACGTGAATGGAAGTTGGTTGAACGGTAAAGAACATAAGCTCTCACACATGACTCAAATTGGGGTACCAATCACTGCGTACATTAAGATCAGAAGGCGATACAGGGGTAAATGAACATACACACAAACATAAATATTATATACACACTGAATGCAGGTGCACATGGAAGATGAGAGGGGAAAACTTTCATACCATCTGAAAAGTCGATGTGTTTTAGGGCCACACTTCAGTTGAAAGAAGAAAAAAAACGGATCACTTGCTTTGAACAGTCTGGACATTCAGATATGTGTCATTGTCAACAAGTTTCCATCAGTCAATTCATAGATCTGTTTCTCCAGTCCTTGTTCAGAAGGGCACACAGAGAGAAATGTGATATTATTTTGTATTATGTCATTCTTCCACTTCCACCTTGTCACCGTGTTGACGTGGTGATTGATAACATTAAGATAGAGAACATGTTGGGTTTCATAGTAACAAAAAAAAGGTACAAGGCCATAAGCACTTTTTTTTAATGCAATCGCCAAATAATGACTTAATAGGCCTAGTTTAACAACATGGGTCTTCATCTCTAAGAAAAAGGAGGTCATTCCAAAACAGTAGCTAGCATTACAAAGTATGCTCGTTTCTGCTACAATTACCTCGTAAGTTTCAGATAGAAAAAGAAATGACTATAAACGTGGAGCCACACACACACACAGCCTCACAATGGATTTTGCATCAGAACATTACAAATCTGCACCTGTGGAAGAGTTTTCTGTGTTAGCATATACTGTAGCGCTTTTTCATTGTTAACATAAAAATAGAATTATAGTATCGAAAACAGCACTGCTAGAAAAAAGGACACTTGGAAAAAAAGTATTCTGTAGCTCTCCGAAATATTTAAGTTAAGAAATGTTTAACAGTCCTTTAAGCTGTATTTCCACCATTCACTTGGTTATTGAATGGCCCTTGGGTCATGTTCATGAGCCACCAAACAGAAGAAAACTGTCTGAAACAGTGAGGGACTACCTGGATTTGTCCAATAAGAAACTAACATTTTCATTTTCTGTTGCAAAACATTTAAAGATGTTTTCGGTTGTGTGCCCTAATGATCACAACCCTGGTAGTTGTTAAGCGTCAGTAGGGGGTTTGGAAGGAGACCGCTGTCCATTATCTAGTCCAGGGGCCCTTGGAAGATGAGTCTGAGGTAGCCGCTCTCGCCGGCCAGCTGCTGCACGCAGAACGGACACGCGGCGTGGAAAGTGTGTGTGCCGTGTGGCAGCGGGATCTGGCTCCAGAACGCCGCCGTCTTCTCCGAGCACACATGACCGCACGGACTAAAGGCGTGTGTGGGCGGTGCCGCGTCCAAGTAAAACCCCGCCTCACACCCCAGCCATAACGGTACATATGGCCCCCTGGTTCGGCACATGGGGCACTCCCTCTCACGGCCCACCTCCACCACCTCATCCTCGGGCTCCCGTCCTTGGCTTCCCCAGGCGTGGTAGCCGTGCACATGGCCGCATCGGAGGTAGGCCCAGGGCTGTTTCTCATCCAGGATCTCCTTGCGGCGGAGGCTGGGGAAGGCCAGGGTGTTGAAACCCACGGGGCACTGGGGCCGCCCGGCATTCAGCTCCTGCCTCAGGGCCTCCAGGTGCTTCACGGTGGGAGTGCGCGAGAGGCCCTCGGCCGTGCGCCACAGGAGGGTGGCGCCGCACAGGTCGATCAGCGAGCCGTCCACCAGTTCCTGGCTCTCGCTCTCCACCTGCAATGGGAGAGAGGTTCAGGACAAGAGACACAGAAATATTAGAAAAGAGATGGCAAGATATTAACAGACACAATACAAACACAGGCTCCACATGGAGTTGCTCTGCAATGTGTCAACGGTCCAGTAGACGGCATCCTATGGATGCCACATTTAATAGCTGTGGGGTGAATGAAGGTGGGATCCTGGGTTCTCCATTAAGGTACATAATGTAGTGCTTTTCATTTGTTTGGAGTGAGATACTGTAAGTATATTATATTGAGCATTGTCCTGTATTATTGGCCTTCAGT
The DNA here is from genome assembly GCF_021184085.1 of Oncorhynchus gorbuscha. NCBI lineage: Eukaryota > Metazoa > Chordata > Actinopteri > Salmoniformes > Salmonidae > Oncorhynchus > Oncorhynchus gorbuscha. Next base: position 14,981,957 of record NC_060198.1, read on the forward strand.
ATGTACCTCAATAATACATCAAAGAAATCTTGGTTTTGTTTCCGACAGAGTGCAGACCTGCTGTGCCTAAACCCATTGAACCAGCATCCCTTCCTCCCCATCAGCCCCCCCCCCCCTTCCCTGGCCATTCTCGTGCCTCAGTTTTAAAGTTTAAAGGCCAAACCACATCATAATAACAGCATGTCTCAGACTCAGTCATTCCTCACAAAATGACGGTGAGGAAGGGGGGGTATTCCTATGAGAATTACTCTGACACACTGAAATCTTGAAATCTTCCAAACTGACTGTGTGGTCTCTGGGAGGGAGGGATGGAACTTAAAAGTCTAGACTCAGGGTTTTCCAGGGGAGGTTATCATCGGTGACATAACAGACCTACTGTATCACATAATAAATCAGAGGCCGATTTCTGTGCTTGAGAAACAGAGACCTCAAACAGCTGGAGCCCATCCAATCAGACTATTCTGTACAACTGAGATAACTAATGAATTAGTTAAGATGTCCCATCTGCTCATATCACAGAGCTGCTGTTCAATGGCTTTATGAAGTTACGCAAAAATAACATTTTGGAGAATGGTGTAGTCGATGTTCCGAAAAATTGTTCCAGAGATACATTTTTCCAAGTTAGTGTGAGAATTGGGGACATTAGCTGGTGGCTTCCACTCAGTTAGTGCAGTGTTAAGGCTTCAGAAACAGCTTCTTAAAACAATGTCCCTGCAAAAGAATGTCAAAGCACGGCTGACAGGGAGGAGAATCACTCAATGCGACTGCACAGGAGTGTGTGCGTGAACATCTACACATGTTAGTGCTTGTTACTTCATTGTGTGTACGCACGGCATCTGTGTGTGTACATGTGTGCATGCTTGTGTCTGTGTATGTATCTACTAGCTACCCACCATCTTGCCCCGCTGCTGGGCAGAGCGGGTCTCTCTGAGGGTGAAGACGTTGCCACAGACAGAGATCTCTCTCCACACGCCCGGCTTGGAGTCCTGCGTGAAGCCGTGGCGAGGGTGCATCACCAGCACGCCATTAGTGGTCAGCCCGTCCATCTGTCCTTCCTGTGTCCTCCACTTGGCTGCCTTCTCCTGGGGGAAAGAGGGGGTAGAAAGTAGAAAAGGAGAGTTTCAGAAATATGCGTGCAACACTTTTAGTTCTAATAGTTCATAGTTATTTCAAGGTGATATTATGACTTTTAAACATCATTGCCACACGCATGCCAGTTGCAAATGCTTACAGAGAAACAGTATATCACTTTAGTCGTATTTCTACCCTAATTATATGGCAGCTATTTCATTTTCATCCCAATCCCCAACCCACCCACCCCCAGGAAGATGTTCTTGGAGGAGTCGAAGCCGGCGGCGTAGATGTGAGCGGTGTACGGTGGGCTCCGCTGGCAGATGATGCGGCAGGCGAAGCGCGAGATGGTGCTCTGGATAGACTGGGTCTGGGTCTGGCCCTCCCCCCCGTGGCTCTGCTGGCTGCCAGGCACCGTGTCCGTCACCACAAAGTCTATGGGGCTCTCTGTGGAACGCCCAATCTGGGATAGAAGGGAAGAGGTATATGATTTATCAGTGTATACTCCTTTTAGATTTAGTAATGTTCTTGCTAACATTTTTAGAGAGGCATATATAGTAACTAAACTGATTCAGTTATTTATTTCGATTAGCTTTCGGAATCCCAGATATGTATTCTCTGTCTCAGTACTCAAATTGCTTCCTTTCCTTGTCTCCTTTTTATGTGGTCTCTCAACCATTAGTGCTTTCACTAAGATTGTTGCCTGTTAGCCAAGTCTTCTATCGTTTTCATGCAATTTATTAGTTAAGAGTTACATAAGGTCTTACTCACATCGGCTACGGAGAGCGTGATCACACAGTCGACCATATAAGTTGGCAAGACACAGCACAACAGATTTGGGACCAGGCTTGACTTGAGCAGTGAGGACACACTGAGGACACACTCACCTGGAACATGTCTGTATTGCCGTCATGAGTGTACTCCACCACCACCGTCTGGGCCCGGGACAGAGTGTAGGAGATACTGTGCTGGTCCTTGTTGCTGATGGCCTGCAGGTGGTCAGGGAAAAGTTTGATGTTAGGAGTAGCCGGATGATGTCATTACCAATTACATTTACTTCAGGCGCCCTCGTTCTGCGTGGAGATAAAATGCCTCTTATAGAGAGAAGCTTGTGTTTTTATCAAGCACACACTACATTATATAAGAGCGTTTCTACGATTACAGAAATAAGTCTTAAATTCCAGCATACAGTATGACTGTTTCCTAGCTCCTACCTTGGCTGCCTGAGGTGTACACGCCACGTGCACTGTACTGGGTTTCACCCCGCTGGCCTTGGGTCTCCTGCACAGTGCAAAGCGGCTTTTCCGCCTCCCCCTGTCTCCGTTGGGTAGGGAGCCATTGTACCTGTGTAGACAAGAACACACCCCATATAAATGACCAATTTTAATCAAGACATCCTGGCAGTGGGATCCTAGACTGGTGTACCAGTCTGTTTCGTGCTTTAGCAAACTCCTCTCCGTATTCATTTGGTGTCATACCAGTATGAGACCAGGCTAGGGGGAACCATCAAAAGTTACAGTACAAAAGAAGATGTTGATTGTTTGTTTCATCATATAGGATATATACAGTGCATTCTGAAAATATTCAGACCCCTTGACTTTTTCCACATTTTGTTACATTATTAACTTATTCTAAAAAACATGTTTTATTTTTATTTGAGCATACCCCTTATTTATTGTTTATTGATCAGTATGGTTTACATTGATCATCCTGTTTCTACATGTCTCTGCAACTTTATTGGAGTCCATCTGTGGTAAATTCACTTGATTGGACATGATTTGGAAAGGTACACACCTGTCTATCTAAGGTCCCACAGTTGACAGTGCATGTAAATGCAAAAACTAAGCCATGAGGTCAAAGGAACTGTCAGTAGAGCTCCAAGACAGGATTGTGTCGAAGCACAGATCTGGGGAAGGGTAACAAAAAATGTCTGCTGTATTGAAGGTCCCCAAGAACACAGTGGCCCCTTGAAACCACCAAGACTCTTCCTAGAGCTGGACACCTGGCCAAACTGAGAAATCGAGGGAGAAGGGCCTTGGTCAGGGAAGTGACTGAGAAACCGATTGTCATTCTGACATGGCTCCAGAGTTCCTCTGTGGAGTTGGGAGAATCTTCCAGAAGGAAAACTGTCTCTGTAGCAGTCTACCATTAAGGCCTTTATGGTAGAGTGGCCAGATGAAAAAAAAGGCACATGACAGCCCTCTTGGAGTTTGCCAAAAGGCACCGAAAGACTCTCAGACAATGAGAAACAAGATTCTTTGGTCTGATGAAACCAAGATTGAACTCTATGGCCCGAATGCCAAGTGTCATGTGTGTCTGGAGGAAACCTGGCGCCATCCCTACGGTGAAGCGTGATGGTGACAGCATAATGCTGTGGGAATGTTTTTCAGTGGCAAGGACTGGTAGACTAGTCAGGATTGAGGGAAAGATGAACGGAGCAAAGTACAGAGAGATCCTTGATGAAAACCTGCTGCAGAGCACTCAGGACCTCAAGACTGGGGCGAAGGTTCACCTTCCAACAGGACAACAACCCTAGTCTCTGAATGTTCTTGAGTGGCCCAGCCAGACCCTGGACTTGAACCTGATCAAATATCTCTGGAGAGACCTGAAAATAGCTATACACCTTTGGGATGAATTGGAATGCCAACTGCGAGCCAGGCCTAATCGCCCAACATCAGTGCCCAACCTCACTAATGCTCTTGTGGTTGAATGGAACCATGTCCCCGCAGCAATGTTCCAACATCTAGTGGAAAGCCTTTCCAGAAGAGTGGATGCTGTTATTGCAGCAAATGGGGGACCAACTCGACATTAATGCCCATGATTTTGGAACAAGATGGAGCAGGTGTCCACATACTTTTAGACACAGCGTACATTTTTATTTCATTTTTATTTTTTATATGTGAAAATAAGACTGTTAACTAAGACTCTTAACACAACTAAAACAAATAGTTTAACCACTGTAAACCCATTTAAAAGGGAAATGAATGAGAACTGTTGATGTGCCCTTGAGCAAGGCACTTAACCCTAACTGCTCCTGTAAATCGCTCTGGATTAAAGCGTCTGCTAAATTATTCAAATGTAAATGTAATGAAGTCATTCGATCCACTTCTAAAATAAAGTGACAATTGAGAGGGGACGTCTACTTTACTGTAACTCCTTGGATGGAATAGGGTCACACTCGCCGCCAGCTTTGGGTTTTTGATGCAGTCAGATCTCCATTAAAACAATCCTCTTTCGTCCAATCAGAGGAGCTAAGCTAGGAGGTTATCTTTTGGTCGCTTACCCCTGCCAGCATCTGCCGTGTAAACATTCGACTTTCAGACAGTATGAGTGCAAAGATTTCATTGGGAAATGAGGTCTTTCCTGTTACTTCATCGAACGCAAGCAGCTGCCTACTTGTCCTGGACAAGCTGAAGTGTAGAGAGTGCATTCACTAATTTCACATCTTGGTTTGTAGCATTAAATCATGTGCTAACTGAGACAACCAATGCATTTGTTAACTATTTGGAACTGAAAAAAGAAAGTCGTCTATGAACACTTAATTGTCAGTTGAACGTTGTTTTCTTTTCAGTTGAACTCTACTGCTGAATACAATGTGAACGTGAGAGAAAACTTTCGAAAGCCACAACAACCTTCCAACAACTCAGCTCACATCCTCCCTCTCTCTGTGCCTCATATGCTACATTCTCCTTTGTCTGAAAAAAAAAACGTCCTTTCACTCAGGAAGCCAGCAGCGTTCTTTGTTTACCCTCACTGTGGTTGAGTTGCAGTGTGCATTTAACTGGATTTAGATAGAACCACCCTGCTCCCCCTTTTTTTTAGAAGAAACAAAACTGCCCAGTTCAAATGCCGTAAATGAACATGTACAATTGTGTCTGTTGGAAGTTGGAACAATGGGGTTCACATTTAGAGCATTAGGGCTGACTGGCATTTATTTCAAAGAACCTCCACGTAGCACAGTTGTAGCATACCACAGTTGCCAATCATTTAACATTTACAGTGCCTTCAGAAAGTATTTAAATCCCTTGACTTTTTCACACATTTCTTTTGTGTTACACCCTGATTTGTTTGATTACTGCTGTACACACAATACCCCATAATGTGAAAGTGGAATTGTTTTACAAAATAATTTTAAAAATGAATAGCTGAAATGTCTTGTGTCAATAATTACTTAAACTCTTTTTTTATGGCAAGCCTAAATAAATTCAGAAGTAAGAAATTGGTCAACAAGTCACAATAATAGAAATAGTTTAACAAGTCACATAACTCTGTGTGCAAAAATAGTGTTTAACATGATTTTTGAATGACTACCTCATCTCTGTACACACATATAATTATCTGTAAGGTCCATCAGTCAAGCAGTGAATTTCAAACACATATTAGTCACAAAGACCAGGGAGGTTTTCCAATGCCTTGCAAAGAAGGGCACCTATTGGTAGGGATTTCACCATGAGGCCAATGCTGACTTTACAACAGTAACAGAGTTGAATTGCAGTGATAGGAGAAAACTGCAGATGGATCAATAACATTGTAGTTACTCCACAACTAACCTAAATGACAGACTGAAAAGAAGGAAGCCGTGTCACGTTTTGACCTTAGTTCTTTTGTTATGTCTTTGTTTTAGTATGGTCAGGGCGTGTGTTGGGTGGGTAGTCTATGTTCTTTTTTTTATGTTGTGGTTTTGTGTTTGGCCTGGTATGGTTCTCAATCAGAGGCAGGTGTCGTTCGTTGTCTCTGATTGAGAATCATACTTAGGTAGCCTTTTCCCACCTGTGTTTTGTGGGCGATTGTTTTCTGTTTTGTGTATTCACCGTACAGGACTGTTTAGTTTCGTGTCATTCTCTTTGTTATTTTTGTTTAGTGTTCCCGAGTTTAATAAATATCATCATGAACACGTACCACGCTGCGCATTGGTCCTCCGATCCTTCATAATCCTCAGACGAGGACGACGAACGTTACAAGCCTGTACAGAATAAAAATATTCCAAAACATGCATCCTGTTGCAACAAGGCACTAAGAAAGTAACAACTAACAAGGCACTGTAAAAAATGTGACAAAGCAATTCACCTTTTGTCCTGAATACAAAGTGTTATGTTTGGGGAAAATCCAATACAGCACATTACTGAGAACCACTCTCCATATTTTCAAGAATAGTGGTGACTGCATCATGTTATGGGTATGCTTGTAATTGTTAAGGACAGGGGAGTTTTTCAGGATAAGAAAATAAGCGCAATTGAGCTAAGCACAGGCAACATCTTAGAGGAAAGCTTGGTTTAATCTGTTTTCCATCAGACACTGGGAGATTAATTTACCTTTCAGCAGGACAATAACCTAAAACACAAGGCCCAATCTACACTGGAGTTACTTACCAAGAAGACAGTGAATGTTCCTGAGTGGCCGGGTTACAGTTTTGACTTAAATCTACTTGAAAATCTATGGAAAGACCTGAAAATGGTTGTCTAGCAATGATCAACAACCAATTTGACAAAGCTTGAAAAGAATAATAAAATGTGGCACAATCCAGGTGTGGAAAGCTCTTTGAGACTTACCCAGAAAGACACAGCTGTAATCGCTGCCAAAGGTGATTCTAACATGTATTGGCTCAGGCGGTTGAATACTTATCTAATCAAGATATATTAGTGTTTTATGTTTAATGCATTTTTGACACATTTTAGATTTTTCTTCCACTTTGACATTAAAGTATTTTGTGTAGATCGTTGACAAAAAATGCATATTAAATCATTTTAATCTCACTTTGTAACACAAAAAATGTGGAATAAGGGTTGTGAATACTTTCGGGAAGGCACTGCATGTTGCTACGCATTGAACAGGACTGTTTCAAACCTCAAAAAAATGATTGCACCACATGACTATTGACTATTGACTTCTTTCATCATGAAGTGCTTTGAAAGGCTAGTTAAGGGCCATATCACCTCCACCTTACCCGACAACCTAGACCCCATACAAAGGAGGTGAGAGCCCTGGCGGAGTGGTGCCAGGAGAATAACCTCTCCCCTCAATGTCAACAAAACAAAGGAGCTGTTCGGGGACTACAGGAGACAGGAGAGAGAGCACCCCCCCATCCACATCGACAGGGCCGCAGGCGAGAAGGTTAAAAGCTTCAAATTCCTTGGCGTGCACATCACTGGCGACCTGAAATGGTCCCTTCACACAGACAGTGTAGTGAAGAAGGAGCTACAGCGCTTCTTCAACCTCAGGAGGCTGCAGAGACTCGGCTTGGGCCCCTAGGATCCTCACAAACGTCTACATATGCACCATTGCTGTATCCACACTGCCTGCCATCAAGGATGTCTACAGCACCCGGGTGTCACAGGAAGGCCAAGACGATCATGAAGGATCTCAGCCACCCGAGCCACGGCCCGTTCACCCCGCTACCATCTAGAAGGAGGAGACAGTACAGGTGCATCAAAGCTGGGAGCGAGACACTGTTACTTAAACAGCTTCTATCTTCAGGCCATCAGAATGTCAAACTAGCCGGCCTCCACCCAGTACCCCTGCCCTGAACCTTAGTCACTGTTACTAGCTAGCTACCACCAGGTACTCTACCCTGCATCTCAGAGACTGCTTTGCCCTATGTACATAGAGTCATTGAACACGGGTTACTTTAATAATGTTTACATGGTCTGTCAGTGATAAAGATATGCTCTGCTTTTTTGACACCAAACTCCTGCAGAGTCTAGTTTTATCTTATCTTGATTATTGCCCCGTCATGTGGTCAGGTGCTGCAAAGAAGGACGTAGAAAACTACAGCTGGCCCATAGAGCAGCACGTCTTGCTCTTCACTATAGTCAGAGGGCTAATATCAATACTATGCTGCCAGTTTCTCTTAGCTAAAAGCAGAGGAGAGACCGACTGCATCACTTCTTCTTTTCATACGAAAATCCCAAATGGTTTGCATAGTCAACTTACACACAGCTCTGACACACACACTTACCCCACCAGACATGTTCCCAGGTTTTTTTTCACAGTCCCCAAATCCAGAACAAATACAATAAAAAGTACAGTATTTTATAGAGCCATGATTGCATGGAACTCCCTTCCATATCAGATTACTCAAATGAACAGAAAACCTGCTTTAACAAAACAGAAAAGGCAATGCCTCTCCTCTTTTTGACCTAGATATTTTGTGTGTATGTACTGAAATGTAGACTGTGTGATGTTTTAAACATATGTAGTTCTGTCCTTGAGCTGTTCCTGGCTATTCATATTGTGTATATCATTTACATTTACATTTAAGTCATTTAGCAGACGCTCTTATCCAGAGCGACTTACAAATTGGTGCATTCACCTTATGACATCCAGTGGAACAGTCACTTTACAATAGTGCATCTAAATCTTAAAGTGGGGGGGTGAGAGGGAATAATTATCCTATCCTAGGTATTCCTTAAAGAGGTGGGGTTTCAGGTGTCTCCGGAAGGTGGTGATTGACTCCGCTGTCCTGGCGTCGTGAGGGAGTTTGTTCCACCATTGGGGGGCCAGAGCAGCGAACAGTTTTGACTGGGCTGAGCGGGAGCTGTACTTCCTCAGTGGTAGGGAGGTGAGCAGGCCAGAGGTGGATGAACGCAGTGCCCTTGTTTGGGTGTAGGGCCTGATCAGAGCCTGGAGGTACTGAGGTGCCGTTCCCCTCACAGCTCCGTAGGCAAGCACCATGGTCTTGTAGCGGATGCGAGCTTCAACTGGAAGCCAGTGGAGAGAACGGAGGAGCGGGGTGACGTGAGAGAACTTGGGAAGGTTGAACACCAGACGGGCTGCGGCGTTCTGGATGAGTTGAAGGGGTTTAATGGCACAGGCAGGGAGCCCAGCCAACAGCGAGTTGCAGTAATCCAGACGGGAGATGACAAGTGCCTGGATTAGGACCTGCGCCTCTTCCTGTGTGAGGCAGGGTCGTACTCTGCGGATGTTGTAGAGCATGAACCTACAGGAACGGGCCACCGCCTTGATGTTGGTTGAGAACGACAGGGTGTTGTCCAGGATCACGCCAAGGTTCTTAGCGCTCTGGGAGGAGGACACAATGGAGTTGTCAACCGTGATGGCGAGATCATGGAACGGGCAGTCCTTCCCCGGGAGGAAGAGCAGCTCCGTCTTGCCGAGGTTCAGCTTGAGGTGGTGATCCGTCATCCACACTGATATGTCTGCCAGACATGCAGAGATGCGATTCGCCACCTGGTCATCAGAAGGGGGAAAGAAGAAGATTAGTTGTGTGTCGTCTGCATAGCAATGATAGGAGAGACCATGTGAGGTTATGACAGAGCCAAGTGACTTGGTGTATAGCGAGAGGAGATAGGAGAGGGCCTAGAACAGAGCCCTGGGGGACACCAGTGGTGAGAGCGCGTGGTGAGGAGACAGATTCTCGCCACGCCACTTGGTAGGAGCGACCTGTCAGGTAGGACGCAAACCAAGCGTGGGCCATGCCGGAGATGCCCAACTCGGAGAGGGTGGAGAGGAGGATCTGATGGTTCACAGTATCGAAGGCAGCCGATAGATCTAGAAGGATGAGAGCAGAGGAGAGAGAGTTAGCTTTAGCAGTGCGGAGCGCCTCCGTGATACAGAGGAGAGCAGTCTCAGTTGAATGACTAGTCTTGAAACCTGACTGATTTGGATCAAGAAGGTCATTCAGAGAGAGATAGCGGGAGAGCTGGCCAAGGACGGCACGTTCAAGAGTTTTGGAGAGAAAAGAAAGAAGGGATACTGGTCTGTAATTGTTGACATCGGAGGGATCGAGTGTAGGTTTTTTCAGAAGGGGTGCAACTCTCGCTCTCTTGAAGACGGAAGGGACGTAGCCAGCGGTCAGGGATGAGTTGATGAGCGAGGTGAGGTAAGGGAGAAGGTCTCCGGAAATGGTCTGGAGAAGAGAGGAGGGGATAGGGTCAAGCGGGCAGGTTGTTGGGCGGCCGGCCGTCACAAGACGCGAGATTTCATCTGGAGAGAGAGGGGAGAAAGAGGTCAGAGCACAGGGTAGGGCAGTGTGAGCAGAACCAGCGGTGTCGTTTGACTTAGCAAACGAGGATCGGACGTCGTCGACCTTCTTTTCAAAATGGTTGACGAAGTCGTCTCATGTAATGTTTTGTATTCTGTGTGTGGACCCCAGGAAGGTACCTGCTGCCTATATATATATATATATATATATATATATATATATATATATATATATATATATATATATATATATAAAGAATAAATAAATAAATAAATATATATATATAAAGTACCAGTCAAAAGTTTGGACACACCTACTCATTCAAGGGTTTTTCATAATTTTTTGCAAATTTCTACATTGTAGAATAATAGTGAAAACATCAAAACTATGAAATAACACATATGGAATCATGTGGTAGCTAAAAGTGTTAAACAAATCAAAATATATTTTATATTTGTGATTCTTCAAAGTAGTCACCCTTTGCCTTGATGACAACTTTGCACACTCTTGGCATTCTCTCAACCAGCTTCATGAGGTAATCACCTGGACTGCATTTCAATTAACAGTTCAGTTGTGGAATTTCTTTCTTTCTTATTAATGAGTTTGAGCCAATCAGTTGTGTTGTGACACGGTATGGGTATTATACAGAAGATATACCTATTTGGTAAAATACCAAGTCCATATTATGGCAAGAACAGCTCAAATAAGCAAAGAAAAATGACAGTCCATCATTACTTTAATACACGAAAAAGAAATCTGAAAGTTTCTTCAAGTGCATTCGCAAAAACCATCAATGATGAAACTGGCTCTCATGAAAAGCGCCACAGGAAAAGAAGACCCAGAGTTAGCTCTGCTGCAGAGGATAAGTTCATTAGAGTCAACTGAACCCCAGATTGCAGCCCAAATAAATGCTTTGCAGAGTTCAAGTAACAGACACGTCTCAACATCAACTGTTCAGAGGAGACTGCGTGAATCAGGCCTTCATGGTCGAATTTCTGCAAAGAAATCGCTACCAAAGAACACCAATAATAAGAAGAGACTTGCTTGCGCCAAAGAAACACGAGCAATGGACATTAGACCAGTGGAAATCTGTTCTTTGGTCTGATAAGTCCAAATTTGAGATTTTTTGGTTCCAACCATTGTGTCTTTGTGAGACGCAGAGTAGGTGAACGGATGATCTCTGCATGTGTGGTTCCCACCATGGAGGAGGAGGTGTGGGGTGTTCTGCTGGTGACATTGTCTGTGATTTATTTAAAACTCAAGGCACACTTAACCAGCATGGCTACCACGGCATTCTGCAGTGATACGCCATCCCATCTGGTTTGCGCATAGTGGAACTATCATTTGTTTTTCAACAGAACAATGACCCAAAACACACCTCCAGGCTGTGTAAGGGCTATTTGACCAATGAGAGTGATGGAGTGTTGCATCAGATGACCTGTCGTCCACAATCACCCGACCTCAAACCAATTGAGTTGGTTTGGGATGAGTTGAACCGCAGAGTGATAGAAAAGCAGCCAACATGTGCTCAGCATGTGATTCAGCCTTGATTCTATCTTCTGTAGCAAATTGTGTTTTTACATTTGATAAAAGTAGAGACTCAGACCTGCAAAATGGTATATCATACACTGCATTTGAGGAACAATGGGAAAATAATGATGCTTTGAAAATGGATAAACTTGTAACTCCACTTTTTGAGAAAATGGCCCTAGAATCTTTTGGTTTCACCTACTGGAGAACTATTTTGTCTACACCCATTCAGCATTGTTCACACCCTCTTTAGCCTTAGCCCCACCCATCTCTTTAAGGATTCACATGTGAGGTCACGTGCTAAAGGTCATGTAGTGTGATAAAGATTAAGACTAAAAGTGGTAGAAGTAGTATTCCAGGCATATTAGTTGACGCTTACCCAGACACACTTGTCTAAATTGATGGGTCATGTGAAACAAATGCTATAACCACCAGCCACATCTTGCTAAGTGGATGGGTCTCCACAGAAGGTGTAAACAGTACAGTGAAATGGTTACTTGCATAGTAGCAATATCAAAAATAGATGGTGTCAATATAAAGAAAAAATAACAAGTGTCAATGCCAGTAGAGAAAGAACAAAATAAGATACAGTATGTACAAGAACAATATTAATAACAATATCAGTGATACTGGTGATAGATGGGGTAGTTATATGCATACAGTGAGGGGTAAAGTGGCTGAGCAGCAGGATACAAAAATAAATAGTAGCGGCAACATATGGCGTATGTATTAGGAAGTGATGTGAATGTCTATAGAGGCACTGCAGATAGTGCTGATGACTGGCAACTCTCCCCCAGTTATGAACTGGTCTGTCTGAACCACAAATGAACAAAGGAATCTATATTCGGAGATCCCGTTGATGTCCTGCCCTTGCCTTTAGTGCAGGGCATGTGATGTACATAGTCTCTTAGTCACAAAACTCCCTGATCTTCTCAAAAAGATGAGTTTGTCTAGCTGTGTCCAGTCTAGGTGGTGCTTGCACAAGCCGACCATCTATGGGAGGGAGGATGTCAGCTTTGTGCAGCAGCTGAAACCTGGTCCCGACTGAATCCGAACGCTCCTTGGCGACAACAACACCAAGCTCCAGAGCATCGAAGATGTAAAACAGGAAATAACAAAAAACATTGAGAAGACATTACAACCTTGCATAACATCAATTCACCTTGCAAGTTTAGATTAAGAAGAATAACATCATACAATGCAATGAAAATGATATTCACCTGAAGTGCTGGTACTGCTTGATCTGTGGCAGCGGCCTGAAGTACAGAACCAGGTGTTGTTGCCAGCCATAGCTTTCCACCAGCACCGTACCATCCTCCAGTCCAACCAGCTGTGGGATGTTGACCACTGTCACAGCACTGTCCTTCACAACACCAGCAATCTCAGACAAAGTGTTCACTCCGGTCTTGAGATGGCAGCAACTTTCCACCAAAGTATTTGTGTACTGGGTGGAGTCCTGGTAATGCTATTGCATTATCCTCTGCGTAGTTGTTGATGAAGTTCACATCTCGCTGCAAGTCCTCATGCTTCAAGGTGAAACCTGTTCTTGCTTGGGACAGCTCTCTTTTTGATGGGAGGCATTCTCCTTGTATGACTGGTGGAGGAGAGTAAGACGTGTTCTACTGATGCGGAAAGACAAATTCCAGACACAAATATATTAGCATTGTTATACAGTAGATAGCCAGGTGTGTCTGATTGTGATTACGGCTAACTTGATGGGTCATATAACCATCTGGCGAAGTGGATACTTTTGTTTAGACATGTAGCTAGCTAGCTAAATAATTAACCATAATCCCAATCCATAGAGTACTAGCAATACAAACCGATTGTCATAGCTAACTAAAGGTAACCAAATAGGTTCAATGTTAGCTAGTTAGTTAGCTAACATTAGACTATAACTAGCAATGCAAATGGCTTTGCTGAGATAATATTACTTACACAGATCATACACGTAATGTTAGCTAGCAAGCCAGCCAGCTAACGTCAGCTAGCTAGCTAACAGTACATTTTAACTTGGGGTCTTTTGTTTAGACATGTAACGTTAGCTAGCAAAACAAACCGATTATCATAGCTAACACAAGTAAACCAAATAGGTTCAATGTTAGCTGGCTAACATTAGGCTATAACTAGCCATGCAAATGGCTTTCTGAGATAATATTACTGCACAGATCATACACTAGCTAACAGTAAGCTTTGAAATGCAATGAAAACAACTTTCTGACTAAATTAGAAATGTATAATATCTGAAACTGTATCTGGACTCTTACCTGTATACATGGATGAACACTTCACGCCAGACTGCAACACCTTTTATTAAATAAGACGTCCTGTGTCGTTTCCATTTTGTTTGTACATCTTGCTTGTCACTCTGGTTCACACTGACCGTGTGCAATGCCATAAGAATCATCAAATCTTTCTCCCTCTCTGTCACAGATGCCATGGTTTCCCTTAGTTTGAAGATGTCATCCGGAGGCAGGTGTTTTATTCAACAGCCACCTGTGTTCCCTTTTCGACTCCCTCTGCATTTTCAATCAAACGACAGAATTATAGTCATCTCCTTATCATACTCTGCTTCCACCAGACATTCCACTGATTTCAAAACTTGGCCAACTTCTTCCGAGACAACAACAATGTTGATTGACGTTTCTTCCCCCATCACTGTCATCAGAAGACTCTACAATGTCTACTTCAATGAAAATGTTTCTACCTAAATCAGGGATATCCTCAAAGTCTGATTAATTTTCAGTCAGAGAGTCATTATGGTACTATCGTCCTCCTGAAAGTAGTCCAACTTTTTCCCACTGACCTTTGTCGATAGCGCCTGATAAATTCAAGGCAGCACTGTTATTGAGAGCATTAGCAACACATTTGCAGTTCTCCATGGCTATTGTTATATCTTTCGAAAAAAAAATGCAGTAGAAGGATTATCTACACGTAACGAGCAGCTCATTTTATAGACAGAAGATTCTACACGGCAGACCAATCCGAAACTCATCTCTTTGCATATACAGCCCATTCATTATCTCAGCCAATCATGGCTAGTGGCAAGGTTCTTGACTTTTTCTGTGGCTAAACCAACTAGGCTCGTAATGTAACAACTTTATTCATTTTTTAGAGATGGCATACAATTTTGTTATTAAGGCACATGAAAGTTAAAATGTTCCAGAAGGCATTTCTGCCAAAAAATGCATTTTGATTAAAAATATAAATAAACGTTCAAATCTCCTGTGAAGTCGTGACTTGTGACATATGCCTAGTTTACTGAAACACAAAGTTTCCTGAAACAAGTCACATATGTGGGAACTCGTTCAAGGCTGTTGGAAAAGTATTCCTCATGAAGGTGGTTGAGAGAAGGGTACCGTCTTGGGTACCGTCAATGCTGCATACATTTTCTGTCTCGGACCTCTAAAGACAATTCCTTCGACCTCTTGGCTTGGTTTTTGCTCTGACATGCACTGTCAACTGTGGGACCTTATGTAGACAGCCTTTCCGAATCATGTCCAATCAACTGAATTTACTACAGGTGGCCTCCAATCAAGTTGTAGAAACATTTTGAGGATGATCAATGGAAACAGGATGCACCTGAGCTCTATTAGCAAAGGGTCTGAATACTTATGTAAATAAGGTATTTATGTGTGTCGATTGATGAGAAATGTTTTAAAAAAATCAAATCGATTTTAGAATAAGGCTGTAACGTAACAAAATGTGGAAAAAGAGAAGGGGTCTGTATACTTTCCGAATGTACTGTGTATATATATATATATATATATATATAGTGGGGCAAAAAGGTATTTAGTCAGCCACCAATTGTGCAAGTTAAAAAGACTTAAAAAGATGAGAGAGGCCTGTAATTTTCATCATAGGTACACTTCAACTATGACAGACAAAATGAGAAAAGAAATCCAGAAAAATCACATTGTAGGATTTTTTATTTTTTATTTGCAAATTATGGTGGAAAATAAGTATTTGGTCAATAACAAAAGTTTATCTCAATTACTTTGTTATATACCCTTTGTTGGCAATGACAGAGGTAAAACGTTTTCTGTAAGTCTTCACAAGGTTTTCACACACTGTTTCTGGTATTTTGGCTCATTCCTCCATGCAGATCTCCTCTAGAGCAGTGATGTTTTGGGGCTGTTGCTGGGCAACATGGACTTTCAACTCCCTCCGAAGATTTTCTATGGGGTTGAGATCTGGAGACTGGCTAGGCCACTCCAGGACCTTGAAATGCTTCTTACGAAGCCACTCGCCCGGGCGGTGTGTTTGGGATCATTGTCATGCTGAAAGACACAGCCACGTTTCATCTTCAATGCACTTGCTGATGGAAGGAGGTTTTCACTCAAAATCTCACGATACATGGCCCCATTCATTCTGTCCTTTACACGGATCAGTCGTCCTGGTCCCTTTGCAGAAAAACAGCCCCAAAGCATGATGTTTCCACCAGCATGCTTCACAGTAGGTATGGTGTTCTTTGGATGCAACTCAGCATTCTTTGTCCTCCAAACACGACGAGTTGAGTTTTTACCAAAAAGTTATATTTTGGTTTCATCTGACCATACGACATTCTCCCAATCTTCTTCTGGATCATCCAAATGCTCTCTAGCAAACTTCAAACAGGCATGGGCATGTACTGGCTTAAGCAGGGGGACACATCTGGAACTGCAGGATTTGAGTCCCTGGCGGCGTAGTGTGTTACTGATGGTTGGCTTGTTACTTTGGTCCCAGCTCTCTGCAGGTCATTCACTAGGTACCCCCGTGTGGTTCTGGGATTTTTGCTCACCGTTCTTGTGATCATTTTGACCCCACCCACGGGGTGAGATCTTGCGTGGAGCCCCAGATCGAGGGAGATTATCAGTGGTCTTGCATGTCTTCCATTTCCTAATAATTGCTCCCACAGTTGATTTCTTCAAACCAAGCTGCTTACCTATTGCAGAATCAGTCTTCCCAGCCTGGTGCAGGTCTACAATTTTGTTTCTGGTGTCCTTTGACAGCTCTTTGGTCTTGGCCATAGTGGAGTTTGGAGTGTGACTGTTTGAGGTTGTGGACAGGTGTCTTTTATACTGATAACAAGTTCAAACAGGTGCCATTAATACAGGTACCGAGTGGAGGACAGAGGAGCCTCTTAAAGAAGAAGTTACAGGTCTGTGAGAGCCAGAAATCTTGCTTGTTTGTAGGTGACCAAATACTTATTTTCCACCATAATTTGCAAATAAATTCATTAAAAATCCTACAATGTGATTTTCTGGATTTATTTTCTTCTCATTTTGTCTGTCATAGTTGAAGTGTACCTATGATGAAAATTACAAGCCTCTCTCGAGGACGGGCTCATTGTAATGGCTGGAATGGAATCAAACACATCACACATATGGAAACCATGCTTGACTCCGTTCCATCAAAGCCATTACAATGAGCCCGTCCTCCTATAGCTCCTCCCACCAGCCTCCACTGATATATTTTTATTCCGGACTCTGACATTCTGATATTTCTTTATTTTTTACTTTTGGAATGTGCGTATTGTTTTGCATAGATTTCTAGGTATTAGTACTTCACTGTGCTTGCGATACAAGACCATGGTACTTGCCATCGGAGCAGCAAGAGGAACTGCCCCTCCCTACCTTCAGGCTATGCTCATACCCTACACCCCAACCGAGCACTCTGTTCTGCCACCTTTGGTTTCTTGGCCCAGTCCAGGCTCTATTCTGTCCTGGCACCCCAATGGTGGAACCAGCTTCCCCCTGAAGCTAGGACAGCAGAGTCCCTGCACATCTTCCAAAAGCACCTGAAATCCTACCTCTTCAAAGAGTATCTTAAATAATCCCCCTCCTCATCTCAACCCCCACCCTATTTAAAATAATAAATACATTCCTGAACCAACACTTGCTCTCGCCCGCCCACGCCCTCACTAATATCAGATTGGGATAACCCTGGCCTATGTACTGTACATAAGCAACAAAATGCAATTAAACCCCCTCTTACCCCAGAACAATGAGCTCTCCGTATTTGACTGGCACTTTGGTGGAGGCTGGGGTGGTGGAGATGTTTTCCTGGTCGGGAGAGAACATTGGTGCGGCTGTCAGGGGGGGTGATGAAGAGCTCTCCCACGGTGAACACTCACTCCTCTGTCTCCTTTTTCCTCAGTCTGCTCCTTTTTCCTCAGAGACTGGTCATCCTGTCACTCACAACGCCACACTCAACCTGCAGACAAAACAGCAAAAAACAGCAGACGAGAACTTTTGTCAGGGCCAAACAGCCACGCAGAGCGGACACAACAGACACAACAGACATAACAGGGGCGTCTAGAACAGTATACTAACCAATAAGAGACTGTGAGCGAGACTTAACAAACCACAGACACAACAACTGAGATTGCTGTGCCTCCAAAGCACGTGATACAACACATCGATTACTCACACTCACGTTGAGATTATCGAACAGCGTGCTAAAGGTACCATAGGCGGATATTAGTCAGTAAGAGAGAGAGAGAGAGAGAGAGAGAGATAGGCTAAACAAACAAAGACACAACAACCAAGATTGATGGGTCTCCAAAGAGCACATGACAAACCACATTTGATTACTCACTCTGTGACCTGTGGCGCCTATCGAACGCGACAGCTAAACCGCTATCTTGGCTTTGCTTGCCAGTCATACACTGTAACTTTCTTAATAAGACATGCACCTGAAGAAACAAGACTAATACAATAATAGTAATACTGTAGAACGCATGTTAGCTTCGGTGACATAGTGCAGCAGGACGCTAAAGTGACCGGTCACACAAATCCATCAGGCGGAGAGTAAAAAGCTCAACTCTCCACGGATAGACAGGCTCGGCACTAATCTGCAGCTTTGCTGCTTACTGCAGGGAGAGTTCAGAGGCTCTTAGCATCGCAACGACAGGGGACTTAGTGAGGCGCAAACAAAGCTAATTAGACCAGACATATGTACATTTACATTACATTTAAGTCATTTAGCAGACGCTCTTATCCAGAGCGACTTATGTCACACCCTTCCATTTTCAGTCGACTACCGCGGGCCATAGTTATCAATGGCGACCTTGGCTGGCTCTCTTTATGCTGTGTGCATGGCATAGCCTGAGCTTATACGCGTCTTATGAGCAAGAATGGAGTCACACAATTTGTTTATACATCTGATGGCCAACAAATTCAAGAACTTTAACTGAAAATTAACTCACAAATTCTAAATGGAAAATTAAATTGTGTCATCTTACACTACAGTCGACTCCTGATAAGTGCACTTTAGATAAACTGTTCAAAAAGTGCAATATGGCTCCTCGTCCCAATTCAATTACATCATTTTTCATTGCCTCTGATAACTAACTGCACGTTCCGGTTTAGTGCAAACTGTCACAACTGTCCCAAGCCATTGCATGTATCAGTTATCAGAGTTGACTGTAAACTGGGAAATGTCCCTGCCCTCACTTATGTTAGTTGACTTATGTTAGTTCAACCTTTGGTAACCTTTTTTTTCATGAGGCTGGGTGCTTCCACCCTACAGGAGGAGGGGTGTATGGATAGAGGGTGGGTCAGTGTCAGCTTCAGGGACTGATCTGAGCTTGACTGCTCCCCCCGATAGTCTCCTGACCCTTACTCCACACGCTGACCTTGACCATACACTCCCACAGCCCCCAAATCCAATCCACTCAGCTCTCAGTAGCGGTGCACCACAGGGACAGATACCCACACAAACACACATAATCACTCCACAGCTTAAACACACTAGTACTCATTACTCAAATGTGACTACAATAGAGCCCGGGGCTGGCTTAGCGCACACAAAAAAACACATTTGGTGTGTTTGTCCGATTTGACAAGTATTTCGATGCATGATTGGAACTGTCTATGATAGAGGGGAGAGACACACATAGTGGCGCTGTGTGGTTGATAATGCTACTGAGTGAGAGAGATGAGAAAGGAATTAAAGGAGGTTTTCAGACAGTAGGGCCCAATAGAATCTCCGTTGTGGAAAACACATACGGACTCACAGAATCCAGACATTAAAACGGAATTCAACAATATTCTGAAATGTATTGAACTTATTTGAAAATGTATTAATTTGACCAATATTAGGGGAGAGTGGTATAAATTAAGCTAAAGAGGTAAGTTGAGCCACACTTGTTTCTAGGAAACCATACACAAAATTAATAATTTGACCAAATATTTAGGAAGAGCTCATCATTTCACATGGTCTGTGAAGAAAGAAATGACATGGAAATAGTGGTAAGCGAGTTAGGTCCAAAAAACGGATTTTCACCAAGTCAAATGAATGTATTGTGTTAGAGGTTTCATGATGCTTGTATCTAAACCAAAGTAGACACTTTTATGATTGTTCTATGCATCTGTTGGTGTCTCTATAAGCTTCAATATGAGGTCCTGTACCTAGCATGAAAGAGCATCCCTGTAGCTGTGTGGCCTAATATAGTCAAAATGTTTGAGCCAATGGCCATGGGGTAAGCTGAGCCAATGGTTGAGCCAGTGGAAAGTTGAGCAAATTGAAGTGTTTTCTTCCCAGGCATAACGCAATACCTTATCGCTGAGAAATGAGGTAACAATAGGGCCTGTCCTATGTTAAAAGTGTTTAAAAAAGCACAAAGGTGTTAAGCCTGTGTTAAAAGACAAAAAAGTGATTGTGTTGAATTGTGTTTGGGAAATAAAGATATAAACTCAGCAAAAAAAGAAACGTCCCTTTTTTAGGACCCTGTCTTGCAAAGATAATTTGCAAAAATCCAAATAACTTCACAGATCTTCATTGTAAAGGGTTTAAACACTGTTTCCCATGCTTGTTCAATGAACCATAAACAATTAATGAACATGCACCTGTGGAACGGTCGTTAACACACTAACAGCTTACAGACGGTAGGCACTTAAGGTCACAGTTATGAAAACTTAAGACACTAGAGGGCTTTCTACTGACTCTGAAAAACACCAAAAGAGAGATGCCCAGGGTCCCTGCTCATCTGTGTGAATGTCCCTGCGGCATGCTGCAAAAAGGCATGAGGACTGCAGTTGTGGCCAGGGCAAGAAATTGCAATGTCCGTACTGTGAGAGCCTAAGACAGCGCTACAGGGAGACAGGACGGACAGCTGATCGTCCTCGCAGTGGCAGACCACGTGTAACAACACCTGCACAGGATCGGTACATCCGAACATCACACCTGTGGGACAGGTACAGGGTGGCAACAACAACTGCCCGAGTTACACGAGGAACGCACAATGCCTCCATCAGTGCTCAGACTGTCCACAATAGGCTGAGAGAGGCTGGACTGAGGGCTTGTAGGCCTGTTGTAAGGCAGGTCCTCAGCAGACATCACCGGCAACAACGCCACCTATGGGCACAAACCCACCGTTGCTGGACCAGACAGGACTGGCAAAAAAGTGCTCTCCACTGATAAGTGGCGGTTTTGACTCACCAGGGGTGATGGTCAGATTCGCGTTTATCGTTGAAGGAATGAGCGTTGCACCGAGGCCTGTACTCTGGAGCGGGATCGATTTGGAGGTGGAGGGTCCGTCATGGTCTGGGGCGGTGTGTCACAGCATCATCGGACTGAGCTTGTCGTCATTGCAGGCAATCTCAATGCTGTGCGTTACAGGGAACACATCCTCCTCCCTCATGTGGTACACTTCCTGCAGGCTCATCCTGACATGACCCTCTAGCATGACAATGCCACCACCCATACTGCTCGTACGGTGCGTGATTTCCTGCAAAACAGGAATGTCCGCGTTCTGCCATGGCCAGCGAAGAGCCCGCATCTCAATCCCATTGAGCATGTCTGGGACCTTTTTTATTTATTTCACCTTTATTTAATCAGGTAGGCTAGTTGAGAACAAGTTCTCATTTGCAACTGCAACCTGGCCAAGATTAGAGCATAGCAGTATGAACAGACAACACAGAGTTACACATGGAGTAAACAATTAACAAGTCAATAACACAGTAGAAAAAAAGGGGAGTCTATATACAACGTGTGCAAAAGGCATGAGGAGGTAGGCGAATAATTACAATATTGCAGATTAACACTGGAGTGATAAATGATCAGATGATCATGTACATGTAGAGATATTGGTGTGCAAAAGAGCAGAAAAGTGAATAAATAAAAATTGTGGGGATGAGGTAGGTGAAAATGGATGGGCTATTTACCAATAGATTATGTACAGCTGCAGTGATCGGTTAGCTGCTCAGATAGCTGATGTTTGAAGTTGGTGAGGGAGATAAAAGTCTCCAACTTCAGCGATTTTTGCAATTCGTTCCAGTCACAGGCAGCAGAGTACTGGAACGAAAGGCGGCCGAATGAGGTGTTGGCTTTTGGGATGATCAGTGAGATACACCTGCTGGAGCGCGTGCTACGGATGGGTGTTGCCATCGTGACCAGTGAACTGAGATAAGGCGGAGCTTTACCTAGCATGGCCTTGTAGATGACCTGGAGCCAGTGGGTCTGGCGACGAATATGTAGCGAGGGCCAGCCGACTAGAGCATTGGTGGGTAGTATAAGGTGCTTTAGTGACAAAACGGATGGCACTGTGATAAACTGCATCCAGTTTGCTGAGTAGAGTGTTGGAAGCAATTTTGTAGATGACATCGCCGATGTCGAGGATCGGTAGGATAGTCAGTTTTACTAGGGTAAGCTTGGCAGCGTGAGTGAAGGAGGTTTTGTTGCGGAATAGAAAGCCGACTCTTGATTTGATTTTCGATTGGAGGTGTTTGATATGGGTCTGGAAGGAGAGTTTGCAGTCTAGCCAGACACCTAGGTACTTATAGGTGTCCACATATTCAAGGTCGGAACCATCCAGTGTGGTGATGCTAGTCGGGCATGCGGGTGCAGGCAGCGATCGGTTGAAAAGCATGCATTTGGTTTTACTAGCGTTTAAGAGCAGTTGGAGGCCACGGAAGGAGTGTTGTATGGCATTGAAGCTCGTTTGGAGGTTAGATAGCACAGTGTCCAATGACGGGCCGGAAGTATATAGAATGGTGTCGTCTGCGTAGAGGTGGATCAGGGAATCGCCCGCAGCAAGAGCAACATCATTGATATATACCTGTTGGATCGGAGGGTGAGGGCTATAGCCATTCTCCCCAGAAATGTCCGGGAACCTGCAGGTGCCTTGGTGGAAGAGTGGGGTAACATCTCACAGCAAGCACTGCAAGAACTGATTGTTACGCAACTGTACATTTAATCCACGCTGCCCTCAAACCAAGGCACGCAGCCTGTTTTTATTTATAGGCTGTTTTCAACTTGTCAATTTCAAATGATTTTCTAACAAGTTTTTTATTTTCTAAGAACAGTTTGAATTGAGGTGTGTTCCGCCTCATTCACTCACATAAAAGTAGTAATTTTTACTTTTGCGGACCAATGCATTTTTTAGACATTTCTGACCGGGACAAAATTCCCCAAACACTTCCCAATTGTTTGTGCAGTTCAATTCTGCAGACATTTGCTCATCTCCCGTGCTGCACGTGTTCACATTTTCCAGCTGTTGCCTGCATCGCAGTCATATGTGTGCGTTTCTATCAAAGTAAGTGCCTTATTACGTTATAATAGTTTCTGCATGTCGTGTTATGTCGTTTCTACTGTAGCATAATATTTTTGTGTTTATTCCTTATAATCGCGGACAAGCGAGGTAACGTTACTCATTTCATAAATGTTATGGTGTTATATTCAACGCTTAGGTAGCTAGCTACATTCTTCTATTAGCTCTGGAAAACAATACTAATTACGTCAGGGGAGTATTAGCATGTGTTGTATTTTGAAACTTTTGACTCCCAAGTAGCGCAGCTGTCTAAGGCACAGCGTCTCAGTGCTAGAGGCGTCACTACAGACACCCAGGTTCAAATC
Organism: Oncorhynchus gorbuscha; assembly: GCF_021184085.1. Classification (NCBI taxonomy): domain Eukaryota; kingdom Metazoa; phylum Chordata; class Actinopteri; order Salmoniformes; family Salmonidae; genus Oncorhynchus; species Oncorhynchus gorbuscha. The sequence continues at coordinate 15,005,334 of NC_060198.1, forward strand.
CAGACTGCGTTTCTAGCAAAGTAAGTACCTTATTACGTTATAATAGTTTCTGTATGTCGTGTTATACCGTTTCTACTGTAGCTCACTGTGTGTATGGAGCATAATATATTTGTGTATATTCCTTATAACCGTGGACACGCGAGGTAGCGTTACTTATGTCACAACCTTTATGGTGTTTTATTCAATCGTGCTTATGTAGCTAGTTACATTCTTTTATATTAGCTCTTTAAAACAATGCTAATTGTGTCAGAGAAGTGTTGGCTTGTTGTATTTTGAAGCAACCTTGGAAAAATGTAAAAATACCTTCTTATACCACTTGGTCGTTTTCTGAGTGAATTCCACAAAGCTGTTGATCATGTCCACCTTATCCACTGCCCCCATTTTGAGGTTATAGTCAAGCACGCAGTCTGGTTTGATGTTTCTCTGTCTGGTTTGATTTTTTCTCTCTCCAGTCAGGTGGTCCACCTTCCCTGTGGCCGACATGGTTGCTGTATGGACAGTGGAGAGGACATGGATGTCTCGTTTGTCATGCCACTTTACTGCCAGCTGTTGACATTTCTTATTTTGTATAACGGGTCATTTAGAATGGCAGTAGCATTGCTGATGAAATGCAATAATCGCAGCAGAGCTAGGAAGCAGTCTTGGGAAAAGAGGGTGACAAAGAAGGGAGTTGCGAACATAGGATCTGTGCTCCAGTATTCTCTTAGGGAGTTCTTCTTTACTATACCCATGGGAAGGACATTCACCAGGAAGGTATACATTTCACTAATTGTGATTGACCCCCCACTCCTGTAGCTCCAAGGCATAGTGATTGGTTTCTGCTATGTCTCCCACCAGCTCCTCTGTCAGAAACAACTTGAAGCACTCTGCCTCAGATGGAAATGGCAAGGGGTGTTGCCCTCCAGAAGGGGACTCATCAAAGCAAACAGCAGGGCCAGGAGGGGTGAAATGGCTGGCAGCCTTCCAGCTACCACAGAACTCCTGTACTTCATCCATTGTCGGTCTGCCTCCATCACCACCAGCATCTTCAAAGGGAACTGGGACTTTGTCAGTGGACAACGGGTCCTCAGATTCAGGGTTCTCAATGGCTGGGGGGCAGCTCCTCACTGTCAGAATCTGATTCCTGACATTCAGACTCATTGTCAGATTTTTTTTTTAAATCTTCAGAATTTCCGCATTTGTGAGTTGTCTACTTTTGAAAGACATTGTTAATGCTACAGCTTAGCTCACTAGCTACATAAACAACAATACTGAATGGCTCAGAGTGGGAGTGAGAAGTTACGTGATTGACTGCCTGCACACACCATTTGTATCAATAAATCACTATTAGAAAATGTTTTGTGTGGTAATTAATGATATATTTACTGTTTTATTCACATGTTTTTCAAGTACCGGTGATAAATTATGCATTCCGATTCTTGCATAGACTGTAATGGGCACATAGTATGTGTGTAAAATACTTTTTTTGAAGGTTGTACTGATTATGATGAGCTAAGCTAATTCCAGCTATGTGTGGAGCCTGCATTCTGGGTTTCACGTAATCGTCTGTCGGACCAAAAATGCTATAACAAAATGAGGTGAGTAAGGGTTCACTCGTTTTTTGAGAACTTCAGGAAGTGGATGGTGGGATGTGAATGATGGTAGATGACACACCCCTTCAACATGCATACTATAAACAGACCAAACTCATCTTGTCTTCTCTTATTATCTTTGGTTTCTGTGAGGAAAAAAAGCCTGGCTGCACGCTGAAACTAATCATCGGATTACTTTCGAGTTCTAGAAAGTGTTTTACTTTAATTAATTATTTTGATCAATGGTGAGCTCACCCGTGATGTGATTCATTATAAATAGTAATTGCTATTAGCTAATTAATATTGTAGTTTGTCAGCCGAGAGTAAGAAAATATGACCGCTTGTTTTGCGTCAATCTTTCCTCAACGCAAGGACAAATGTAGCCTACATTTTTCCGGTTTAGATGATCGTGTTATGCTGTAGATACTTCTGTGAATATTTGAACATTGCATCCAAAAATAAACTGCTCACATTCAGGACATAGCTTTGTAAGGACTGTGTTTGTGTAAATAGTTTCTGAAAAAAGTGTGGCCAGCTCAAATGCTGACTGTTGCGTCATTCGAAACTTGCCGTTCTAAATAAGCGTTCTAATCACAAGGGTGTGATCGTACGCTTCAGGGACCACTGTAGAACGATCACACCCTTGTGATGGTACGTGTGAAAGGGTAAATTGTCAGCCATTGTTTCCATTAATGCTAGTTAGTGCTAGTTTGAAGCATTTGATAACCTTCAATATTGGCAGTACTAGAGAATTTAAAAAAATTTTTTAAGAACATAGTATATGGGATTGATTTTAAGAAATGTTGCTTAATTAATTTGATTAATATTATAGTGTTTCTATTCCAAGAAAAATTAAAAACGAAACCTTCAGGGTTTCCATCAGGAAAATATGGCGCTGTATAACGTGACGGTCGGGAGTAGGCTACAGTACTAAGAGCATAACATTTCCACACCCTATCCTCCAGGCCGGCTCGGTCCTCCCCTCCCGCTCCGTGGCTCGATGACTCATTGCGAGCTCACAGAACAGGGCTCCGGGCAGCCGAGCGGAAATGGAGGAAAACTCGCCTCCCTGCGGACCTGGCATCCTTTCACTCCCTCCTCTCTACATTTTACTCCTCTGTCTCTGCTGCTAAAGCCACTTTCTACCACGCTAAATTCCAAGCATCTGCCTCTAACCCTAGGAAGCTCTTTGCCACCTTCTCCTCCCTCCTGAATCCTCCGCCCCCTCCCCCCCCTCCTCCCTCTCTGCAGATGACTTCGTCAACCATTTTGAAAAGAAGGTCGACGACATCCGATCCTCGTTTGCTAAGTCAAACGACACCGCTGGTTCTGCTCACACTGCCCTACCCTGTGCTCTGACCTCTTTCTCCCCTCTCTCTCCAGATGAAATCTCGCGTCTTGTGACGGCCGGCCGCCCAACAACCTGCCCGCTTGACCCTATCCCCTCCTCTCTTCTCCAGACCATTTCCGGAGACCTTCTCCCTTACCTCACCTCGCTCATCAACTCATCCCTGACCGTTGGCTACGTCCCTTCCGTCTTCAAGAGAGCGAGAGTTGCACCCCTTCTGAAAAAACCTACACTCGATCCCTCCGATGTCAACAATTACAGACCAGTATCCCTTCTTTCTTTTCTCTCCAAAACTCTTGAACGTGCCGTCCTTGGCCAGCTCTCCCGCTATCTCTCTCTGAATGACCTTCTTGATCCAAATCAGTCAGGTTTCAAGACTAGTCATTCAACTGAGACTGCTCTCCTCTGTATCACGGAGGCGCTCCGCACTGCTAAAGCTAACTCTCTCTCCTCTGCTCTCATCCTTCTAGATCTATCGGCTGCCTTCGATACTGTGAACCATCAGATCCTCCTCTCCACCCTCTCCGAGTTGGGCATCTCCGGCGCGGCCCACGCTTGGATTGCGTCCTACCTGACAGGTCGCTCCTACCAGGTGGCGTGGCGAGAATCTGTCTCCTCACCACGCGCTCTCACCACTGGTGTCCCCCAGGGCTCTGTTCTTGGCCCTCTCCTATTCTCGCTATACACCAAGTCACTTGGCTCTGTCATAACCTCACATGGTCTCTCTTATCATTGCTATGCAGACGACACACAATTAATCTTCTCCTTTCCCCCTTCTGATGACCAGGTGGCGAATCGCATCTCTGCATGTCTGGCAGACATATCAGTGTGGATGACGGATCACCACCTCAAGCTGAACCTCGGCAAGACGGAGCTGCTCTTCCTCCCGGGGAAGGACTGCCCGTTCCATGATCTCGCCATCACGGTTGACAACTCCATTGTGTCCTCCTCCCAGAGCGCCAAGAACCTTGGCGTGATCCTGGACAACACCCTGTCGTTCTCAACTAACATCAAGGCGGTGGCCCGTTCCTGTAGGTTCATGCTCTACAACATCCGCAGAGTACGACCCTGCCTCACACAGGAAGCGGCGCAGGTCCTAATCCAGGCACTTGTCATCTCCCGTCTGGATTACTGCAACTCGCTGTTGGCTGGGCTCCCTGCCTGTGCCATTAAACCCCTTCAACTCATCCAGAACGCCGCAGCCCGTCTGGTGTTCAACCTTCCCAAGTTCTCTCACGTCACCCCGCTCCTCCGTTCTCTCCACTGGCTTCCAGTTGAAGCTCGCATCCGCTACAAGACCATGGTGCTTGCCTACGGAGCTGTGAGGGGAACGGCACCTCAGTACCTCCAGGCTCTGATCAGGCCCTACACCCAAACAAGGGCACTGCGTTCATCCACCTCTGGCCTGCTCGCCTCCCTACCACTGAGGAAGTACAGCTCCCGCTCAGCCCAGTCAAAACTGTTCGCTGCCCTGGCCCCCCCAATGGTGGAACAAACTCCCTCACGACGCCAGGACAGCGGAGTCAATCACCACCTTCCGGAGACACCTGAAACCCCACCTCTTTAAGGAATACCTAGGATAGGTTAAGTAATCCCTCTCACCCCACCCCCCCCCTAAGTTTTAGATGGACTATTGTTAAGTGACTGTCCCACTGGATGTCATAAGGTGAATGCACCAATTTGTAAGTCGCTCTGGATAAGAGCGTCTGCTAAATGACTTAAATGTAAATGTAAATGTTGTAGTGTAACCAATACCCAAACGGAGATTCAGTGAAAATAAAAAATCTCATTGATTTATCAAGACCAGTCCCCATGCTTGTCTCGGAGCAGTGCGAAATGATGCTGAAATAGTTGACCACAGCGGGTGGGCTTTTGCTTCAAATCCTATTGATTCTAACTTCCATATGCTTTTTAATGTCTATGTCCCGTTCCTTGTAAGCAGAAGCTCTAGCCTTTAGCCCTGTGTGGATGTTGCTTGTAATCCGTGGTTTTTGGATTGGATACGTTCTTATAGTCACTGTGGAGACAACATCATCTTTGCACTTCTTGATGAAGCCTGTGACTGTTGTGGTAAACACCTCAATGCTATCGGAGGAATCCCGGAACGGATATGACTAGCAAAACAGTCTTGTAGCCTCTTGTCTGCTTCATCCGACCACTTCCGTATTGAGCACATCACTGGTACTTCTTGTTTGTGCTTCTGTTAGTAAACAGGAAGCAGGAGAATTGAGTCATGGTCAGATTTCGAAGGGAGGACGAGGAAGGGCCTTGTATGCATTTCTGTGGGTAGAACAAAAGTGTTCTAGAGTTTTTGCGCCCCTAGTCGCTCTCCTGAGTTAAAGTTTTCGACCACCAGAAACACTGCCTCTGGGTGAGTGGTTTCTTGTTGGTCAGGGAGAATTCAAAATGTCCAAACAATTCATTTAGCAGTATTGATTTCGTTGTAAATGCACCCGCGCCGACTGGCCAACCGTACCTGCTGCCACGAAAACATTGCCTCAAATAATGATACATTTCTGTTATGACTAAAAAAGTAATATGTGAAGTCAGCCAATATTTATTGTATTTTGTTGAAAATCTGTAGGCCTGTCGGTCACTTAAATTCTGGAAACTCCCCTTGCCACGCCCACTACCTAAACCCTTTAGATCCAGAAAAAAACCCTGTAAAGTATTAAGTGTTTGAAGAGACACAGAGTAGGTTCTTTGAACAGTAGTGAAAACTGATGAATTATTTAAGCTTCCATGGGGAAACAACAAGAACAGAGAAAAAGATGAGCACAAGATTTTTAAAAACCTGACCCGTCCCAATTATAAGTCATAAACCACCTATCCTGTGCCCACAATTAGCTATCTCTCAATTTCATCAAAAGAAATCGGGCTGGCTTTTTTTCTCATCATTCCGTTCTCACAGATCGCTCTTCAAAGGCCTGTCTGTCTGTTAGATTTAAATCAGTAACTACCACCCGGTGGCTACAGAAGCAGTCCGATCTCATCCAAGGAAAGGTAACATACTTTTTCTGTTCCTTACTAGCGTGAGAACTGAAAAACTCACAGTACTTTCCTACATACTTCATAACAGTAATAGCGCTTGATTTAGAAATCAGTCTAGGACCACAATTAAATAGCTGTCCCTGGATGGCAGTGATGTACGGTGAGGTCTGAGGCTGACTATTGAGCCCCACAGCGGACATGTCATAATACCCATAAAACCTAGCAAGTCAAACACGGAAATGGTTCCAATCTTTTTCTCATAGGAGATTTTAGAAACATTTCAAATGAATTGAGTTGACGGCGGTGGATGAATGACATGACAATTAGGCCTCAGGATCTCGTCACGGTATCTCTGTGCATTCAAATTGTCCTCGATAAAATGTAATTGTGTTCATTGTCCGTAGCTTATGCTTAACCATACCATAACCCCACGCCACCATAGGGCATTCTGTTCACAACGTTGACCACAGAAAACTGCTCGCCCACATGACGCCATACACGTGATCTGTGGTTGTAAGGCTGGTTGGACGCACTGCCAAATTCTCTAAAACAAAGTTGGAGGCGGCTTATGGTGGAAATGAACATTTAATTATCTGGCAGCAGCTCTGTTAGACATTCCTGCACTCAGCATGCCAATTGGACAATCCCTCAAAACTTGAGACATCTTGTGGCATTGTGTTGTGTGACAAAACGGCACATTTTAGAGTGGCCTTTAATTGTCCCCAGCACAACATGAACATGAACATTGATATTGTCCAGTATGTTGAAGTAGATTTGCCCCCCTCTCTATTCTGATCGGCTGTTTGGGTTACTATGAGTTTTGCTTTCTGCCAGACTCGGTTCATTGCATTTCTGCTCAAATCGCTCATAGAAACTATCACTAAGTCTTGTTGCTGCTGTTCCAGTGCTTTCATTGTTGTCGCTGACACAGATACGGTAGACACCCATATCCATCACTTTCTGCTGCAGAACACGGGAAGAGCACGTCAGTCCTGATCAGCTTACTTTAACTCGCCGTAAAAAACGAACGTAACCGTCAGAAAGGCAACAGATGACGTGTGGCGTCCATAGGCCGGAGCGACTCGTACCAGATCACAGCAAATTTGGGAAGTATTAGTTCAGAAATCGATTTTATCATGCAGAAAAAAAATCATGAAGATGAGAAAATTATTATTGATAAAATGTATATTTATTTATTGCTGCCTGCCTGTTTATTGTGGTCTGCCTGTTTATTGTGGTCTGCCTGTTTATTGTGGTCTGCCTGTTTACAGTCATTTTTTCTGCACGTCACTACTAGATGCCATCAGTAAGGTGGGGCCACATCCTGGCCCTTAGCCTGGTTCTTCTGGCATCTGATGTACTTCTCTTCCATCTCATAGTCCCCCACAGGGAGAGACAGTGTTCTGGCTCATGGAGGAAGTGGAGGACAAAGACATATATTTACATAAACGGCTCTCCTGGAGGAAGCTGCTCCTCTCCTCTGGGGTGGGAGTCTGCAGCTCAGGGCTAGATGAACGGGCCGTCTCCATATCTCTCCACATGCTGGAGGCTCTCCTCTGCACAGGGGGTGAATGAGGCACGATCTGCCACGGGAAGTAAGGCCAGGATGTCTCTGCTGAGTACGCCTGCATCTCATCGATGGACATCCATGGTTTCTTGGGGTAGTAGGGTTGAGAGTTCCAAGAGACAAGAGGATCAGTGGTCAGGTCATCTTTGCGACTATCCATGGACAAGGTGGACAGTGACACCCTCAGGTTCACCAGTCCAAGGAGGTTGTCCATTGGTCCATCGCCAAAAGACTTGTAATCTGATCTGGCTTCTTCTTTAGTCTGTCTCGCATAGCTGATATTGTCAAAATGTTGTACATGGTCTGGTTTTGGGTGGGTGGTCTTCTTTCTTTTGCTGTAAAGGTGGGTAGAATCCACAATGTCTGTAGAGCCACCACACATGAAGACGCTGAAGAACCACCACAAACCTTTGCTCACAGCTTTTCTCTTCATGATAAAATGTTTTAAATGTCTTCAGAATCCAGGAGTTTGAATTGTGTTGCCTGGGAAACTGACCACAACAATGTTTTAATGACATGTTTGGAATGCCAGTAATATCATTCATTGTTATGATGCAATGAAATCATACTGTTCTAAATTAGAATGTTCAATGCAATGGCCTTCTGTGGGCTCTGCAATGGATAGGATTGACATCTCAAAAGTGTTCAATATTCTAACCAATTCAATATTTATTGACTATCTGTTTGGGAGCTCAACTATTAATGACCAGTGCAACGATTGATCTTCTGATTCCACTGACTGGATCTTAATTTTATCACTCTTTTGTTGCTGAGTGTATTTGAGTTATATTTCTCGCGTGAGTTCCAATTATCTCTAACCATCGCCCCTGCGTGAGTTTTTTCATGCTTGTGATGTCAGAATGCTCTCAACAGGACAGTTACCCAAGCTGCCATCAAACCAAGGCACGCTGCCTGTTAATTATCAATAGGCTATGTTTCAAACTTGTCAATTTCAAATTATTTTCAAACAAGTTTTATTTTCTAAAAACAGTTTGAATTGAGGTGTGTTCTGCATCCTTGTTCATTTGTATAAGTAGTAGCCCATTTCACTCTTGCGGACAATTTATGTTTGAGGCTTTACTGAGCGGACAAACTTCTCTCTTCAACTTCAACGTGAGCCCAAGTACTTCCTGAGTGTTTCCCCAGCTCAAGGATGAAGACATTGCGCATCTCTAGTCAGAACAGGCAAAACAACAAACGTTTTCCCCCAAAACATTTTCTGGCTGGCGCCCGCATTGCCTTCATGGTTCTTTGTCTTGCAAATTGGGCATGTATGCATTCCTATCAAAGTAAGTGGCTTATTTTCTGTATATCGTGTTGTCGTTTCTGCTGTAGCACACCACATGTACAGTTGAAGTCGGAAGTTTACATACACCTTAGCCAAATACATTTAAACTCAGTTTTTCACAATTTCTGACATTTAATCTAAGAAAAAATTCCCTGTTTTAGGTCAGTTAGGATCACCACTTTATTTTAAGAATGTGAAATGTCAGAAAAATAGTAGAGAGAATGATTTATTTCAGAATATCTTTCTTTCATCATATTCCCAGTGGGTCAGAAGTTTATATACGCTCAATTAATATTTGGTAGCATTGCCTTTAAATTGTTTAACTTGGATCAAATATGACTGGGGTCATTGTCCATTTGCTAGACCCATTTGCGACCAAGCTTTAACTTCCTGACTGATGTCTTGAGATGTTCATTCAATATATCCACATAATTTCCCTACCTCATGATGCCATCTATTTTGTGAAGGACACCAGTCGCTCCTGCAGCAAAGCACCCCCACAACATGATGCTGCCACCCCCGTGCTTCATGGTTGGGATCGTGTTCTTCGGCTTGCAAGCCTCCCCCTTTTTCCTCCAAACATAATGATGGTCATGATGGCCAAACAGTTCTATTTTTGTTTCATCAGACGATCTTTGTCCCCATGTGCAGTTGCAAACCATAGTCTGACTATTTTATGGCGGTTTTGGAGCAGTGGCTTCTTACTTGCTCTGCAGCCTTTCAGGTTATGTCAACATAGGACTCGTTTTACTGTGGATACAGACACTTTTGTACCTATTTCCTCCAGCATCTTCACAAGGTCCTTTGATGTTTTTCTGAGATTGATTTGCACTTTTCACACCAATGTACGTTCAACTCTAGGAGACAGAACATGTCTCCATCCTGAGCAGTATGACGGCTGTGTGGACCCATGGTGTTTATACTTGCGTACTATTGTTTGTACAAATGAACGTGGTACCTTCAGGCGTTTGGAAATTGCTCCCAAGGATGAACCAGACTTGTGGAGGTCTACAATTTTTTTTCTGAGGTCTTGGCTGATTTCTTTTGATTTTCCCATGATGTCAAGCAAAGAGGCACTGAGTTTGAAGGTAAGCCTTGAAATACATCCACAGGTACACCTCCAATTGACTCAAATGATGTCAATTAGCCTATCAAACGCTTCTAAAGCCATGACATAATTTTCTGGAATTTTCCAAGCTGTTTAAAGGCACAGTCAACTTAACGGATGTAAACTTCTGACCCACTGAAATTGTGATACAATGAATTATAAGTGAAATAATCTGTCTGTAAACAATTGTTGGAAAAATGATTTGTGTCATGCACAAAGTAGATGTCCTAACCGACTTGCCAAAACTATAGTTTGCTAACAAGAAATTTGTGGAGTGGTTGAAAAACAAGTTTTAATGACTCCAACCTAAGTGTATGTAAACTTCCGACTGGATGGATCATAATGTATTTACTGTTTTATTAACATGTTTTCAAGTACTGGTGACAAATCATGCATTCCGAATCTTGCATAGATTGTAATGGACACATATGATGTGTGTAAAATACTTGAATGTTGTACTGATTATGATGAGCTAATGCTAAGCTATTTGCTGGCTACTGTTGAAGTCGTAAACAAACATGGCTGCCATCATAAACAAGTTAGCTGCTGTTAGCTTAGCTGACATATATTTATTTTCTAAACAGCATTACATTAGTCTTGTGCTCACCAGAAATGTGATACATTGTAAACTAGTCTAGCTGTTAGCGACCTAACTTATGTTGTGTTTTTTGTCAGAGCAACCTGTTATTTAGACTTGTTTATGGAATCTGGCTGTGGATGTGAGTTTGGCTGTGGATGTGTTCCGTGTGATGCTTGGATGATGTTCGCATTTATCTTTTACAATAAAAGGTCAAATTGAGGAATAAAGTTGAAGACCTTTATTTTCCATCAGTACAAAAAAAATATTTAGATGCTGTTCAGACAACAATGGTGTTTCGACGTGTTTGTTGCGTCATACATTCTGTTGCTACTGTTCCAATCACGTATTTGAGATCGGTACGCTGCAGGGACCACTCAACAATAATCACAAATACGGGATTGTAGCATCAAAGGGTTAAAGAGGCTTCTAAAGTTTGTAATTTCCATACAGAAATTTCAGACTTGATTTGCCCTAACAAAAATATTATCAACCCCTACAAAAATGTCCATTAATTATCATCCACATAATTCACATTTCCTGTTGCTGCAGGATTATTATCCTACTGTAGTAAACCGGCTCAAATTAGATCCTACATCTGTACCTGTACTCCACTGTGTGCAGAAAGGAACAGAATAAACCAAACATACCTACAGTAGACATGTCCCAGGTCACAACAACTCATTCAATTTCATTCCATTTTTATTTCAAGCCCAAAACAAGTGACCCACCCAGTCATCATTGACAAAGGAAACCCAGGTATTTAAACATGGGCCACTAACTTCTCGCCTGGTCTTCTCTGTCTGACCCTGGCCAGGATTGGAGAGGCCAATGTTACTGGCCTTTCCATGTCGCTCTCCGCTAAGTCGGCCATTAGATCAATAAATAATGAGAGTCTGATGACGCGGTGCCCGCCCGTGGCTGCTGGGCAGAGCTGGCACCCACTGAATGCCATTCTGTGTGCCAATGGGGACAGCCGACACCTCAAAGGGCCAGATAATACCACCATTGTTGTGGGGGTGCCATGTACACAGCTCCACCCCTTTCAGTGCCAGTGCCAGAATCACATGGCAGTGAGTGGAGATAATATAAACATGTCAAAGGGAGGTTCTGAGAAGAGAAGAAGAGTGGGAATGACACATTGACATATTTGGTCATTTTATTTAGACAACAACAGAGGACCACCAGAACAACAGAGTACACAGATACAGTACCATCAGAAAGTATTCGTACCTCTTGACTTACTACACATTTAGTTTAGTCACAGCCTAAATTCAAATTGGATTAAATAAATAAAAATCTCAACCATCTACACACAATACCCCAAAATGACAAAGTGAAAACATGTTTTTAGAATTTTTAGCACTTTTATTGAAAATTAAATACAGCAATGTGACATTTACATAAGTATTTACACACTTGAGTCAATACATGTTGGAATCATCTTTGGCAGCGATTACAGCTGTGAGTCTTTCTGGTTAAGTCCAAGAGTTTCGTACACCTGGATTGTACAAAATGTGCACATTATTCTTTAAAAAAAATGTCAGGCTGTATCAAGTTGGTTGTTGATCATTGATGGTCATTTTCAAGTCTTCCCATAGATTTTCATGCCGATTTAAGTCAAAAATGTAACTAGGCCTCTCAGGAACATTCAATGTCGTCTTGGTAAGCAGCTCCAGTGTATATTTGGCCTTGTGTTTCAGGTTATTGTCCTGCTGAAAGGTATATCTGTCTCCCATTTGCCTCAATTATAAGGCTTTTAGTACATAAAGTTAATTTCTTTGCCAAATGTTTTTCAGTTTTCCTTTAGTGCCTTTACATGTTTTGGAATATTTTTATTCTCTACAGGCTTCCTTCTTTTCACTGTCATTTAGGTTAGTATTGTGGAGTAACTGCAAGGTTGTTGATCCATCCTTAGTTATCTCTGTCACGCCTTGGTCATAGTATTTTGTGTTTTCCTTAATTATTTGTTCAGGCCAGGGTGTGACATGGGTTTATTGTGTTGTCTTATTGTTTTTTTTGTAGGCATTGGGATTGTGGTTGATTAGGGGTGTGTAGCATAGGTTTGGCTGCCTGAGGCGGTTCCCAATCAGAGTCAGGTGATTCTCGTTGTCTCTGATTGGGAACCATATTTAGGTAGCCGGGGTTTCAATGTGTATTTCGTGGGTGATTGTTCCTGTCTCCGTGTAGTTTCACCAGACAGGCTGTATTAGGTTTTCACATTCCGTTTGTTGTTTTTGTATTTATGAAGTTATTTCATGTATCGCTATTCTTTATTAAAGACATGAGTAACCACCACGCTGCATTTCGGTCCGACTCTCTTTCAACGAACGGACGCCGTTACAGAATCACCCACCACACACGGACCGAGTGGCATGGTTACAGGCAGCGACAGCAGGAGCAGCGAAAGTAGGCACTTACGAGAGCTGAGAGACGCTGTTATGAGGACGTTATGGACAGCAGAGGTATGGAGTATACGACGTGGGATGAAATAGACAGGTGGGCGGTCGACCCAGAGAGAGTGCCGGGGCCCGCCTGGGATTCGCTGGAGCAGTGCGAAGAGGGCTATAGGAGAATGGAGTTAGAGAGAAAGACACGGCGGCGCAGAAAGAAACCCGAAAGTCAGCCCCAAAAATGTATTGGGGGAGGGCTCAGGGAGAGAGTGGCAAAGTCAGGAGTCAGACCTGAGCCAACTCTCCCTGTTAATCGTGAGGAGCAGCGATCAAAGGACTGGACTTGGGAGGAGATATTAGACGGGAAAGGACCCTGGGCTCAGCCTGGAGAATATCGCCGTCCCAAGGAAGAACTGGAGGCGGAAAGCGTAGCGGCGCTGGTATGAGGAGGCAGCACGGCGACGCGGATGGAAGCCTGAGAGTCAGCCCAAAAAATGTATTGGGGGGGGGGCTTACAGGGAGTATGGCTATGCCAGGTAGGAGACCTGCGCAAACTCCCTGTGCTTACCGGGGGGCTAGAGAGACCGGGCAGGCACCGTGTTATGCTATGGAGCGCACAGTGTTTCCAGTGCGGGTGCATAGCCCGGTGCGGTTCATACCAGCCCTTCGTATTGGCCGGGCTAGAGTGGGCATCGAGCCAGGTAAGGTTGGGCAGGCTCGGTGCTCTAGAGCTCCAGTGCGCCTGCACGGTCCGGTCTATCCAGAGCCACCTCCACACACCAGTCCTCCGGTAGCAGCTCCCCGCACCAGGCTTCCTGTGCGTGTCCTCGATCCAGTATCACCAGTTCCAGCACCACGTACCAGGCCTTCAGTGCACCTCGCCTGTTCAGCACAGCCAGAGCCTTCCTTCCCTCCTGCGCTGTCGGAGTCTCCCGCCTGTTCAGCGCTTCCAGAGCCTTCCTCCTCTACAGCGCTGCCGGAGCCTCCTGCCTGTTCGGAACAGCCAGAGCTGTCAGCCTGCATGGAGCAGCCTGAGCTGTCAGTCTGTATGAAGCAGCCAGAGCTGTCAGTCTGCATGAAGCAGCCAGAGCTGCCAGTCTGCAAAGAGCTGTCAGTATGCAAGGAGCTGCCAGTCTGCAAGGAGCTGCCAGTCTGCAAGGAGTTGCCAGTCTGCAAGGAGCTGCCAGTCTGCAAGGAGCTGTCAGTCTGCAAGGAGCTGTCAGCCTGCATGGAGCAGCCAGAGCTGTCAGTCTGCAAGGAGCTGCCAGTCTGCAAGGAGCTGCCAGTCTGCAAGGTGCTGTCAGCCTGCAAGGAGCAGCCAGAGCTGTCAGTCTGCATGATGCAGCCAGACCTGTCAGTCTGCATAGAGCAGCTAGATCTGCCAGTCAGCCATGATCATCTAGATCTGCCAGTCAACCAGATTCTTCCAGATCTGCCAGTCAACCAGATTCTTCCAGATCTGCCAGTCAACCAGTCTCTTCCAGATCTGCCAGTCAATCAGTCTCTTCCAGATCTGCCAGTCAACCAGAATCTTCCAGATCCGCCAGCCAGCCAGGATCTACCAGAGCCTACTACCTGCCTGAGCTTCATCTCAGTACTGGGCTTCCTCTCAGTACTGGGCTTTCTCTCAGTACTGGGCTTTCTCTCAGTACTGGGCTGCCCCTCAGTCCCGAGCTGCCCCTCAGTCCCGAGCTTCTCCTCAGTCCCAAGCTGCCTCAGTCCCGAGCTGCCCCTCAGTCCCGAGCTGCCCCTCAGTCACGAGCTGCCCCTCAGTTCAGTGGGGTTCTGGGTGAGGACTATTAGGCCATGGTCGGCGGCGAGGGTGGTTTATACCAGGACGCGAAGGGGAGGAACTATAACATTAATGGAGTGGGGTCCACGTCCCGAGCCGGAACCGCCACCATGGACAGACACCCACCCGGACTTTCCCTATGGTTGTGAGGTGCGTCCGGGAGTCCGCACCTTAGGGGGGGGGTTCTGTCACGCCTTGGTCATAGTATTTTGTGTTTTCCTTAATTATTTGTTCAGGCCAGGGTGTGACATGGGTTTATTGTGTTGTCTTATTGTTTTTTTTGTAGGCATTGGGATTGTGGTTGATTAGGAGTGTGTAGCATAGGTTTGGCTGCCTGAGGCGGTTCTCAATCAGAGTCAGGTGATTCTCGTTGTCTCTGATTGGGAACCATATTTAGGTAGCCGGGGTTTCAATGTATATTTCGTGGGTGATTGTTCCTGTCTCTGTGTAGTTTCACCAGACAGGCTGTATTAGGTTTTCACGTTCCGTTTGTTGTTTTTGGATTTATTAAGTTATTTCATGTATTGCTATTCTTTATTAAAGACATTCGTAACCACCACGCTGCATTTCGGTCCGACTCTCTTTCGACGAATGAACGCCGTTACAATCTCCTATCACAGCCAGTAAACTCTTAACTGTTTTAAAGTCACCATTGGCCTCATGATAAAATCCCTTAGCGGTTTCCTTCCTCTCCGGCAACTGAGTTAGGATGGATGCCTGTATCTTTGTAGTGACTGGGTGTATTAATACTGTCACTTGAGTTGATGCTGTAGAGACGAAGCAGGTACGGGAGTAAAACATTTAATAAATAACGGACGAGGAACGAGACAGGAACAGCGTCAGCAAACAGGTAACACAAAAAAAATACAATTAATGCAGCCGCGGGGGAACAGAGCAAGGGAACTGACAAATAGGAAATAAACAGATGAGTGAGTCCAGGTGAGTCCAATATCGCTGATGTACGTGACGAGGGAAGGCAGGTGTGCGTAATGGATGGAAGGAGCGCGTGATGCAGGGCAGCCTGGCGCCATCAAGCTCCAGGGGGGAGGAAGAACGGGAGCAGATGTGACAGATGCACCATCCAACGTGTAATGAGTAATTTCACTATGCTCAAAGGGATATGCAATACCTGCTTTTTTTGGCTTTTTTTACCCATCTACCAATAAGTGCCCTTCTGTGCGAGGCATTGGAAAACCTCCCTGGTCTTTGTGGTTTAATCTGTGTTAGGAATTCACTGCTCATCTGAGGGACCTTACAGATAATTGTATGTGTGGGGTACAGAGATGAGGTAGTCATTCCATGCGCAGAGTGAGTCCATGCAACTTATGTGACTTGTTAAGCAAATGTTTACTCCTGAACTCATTTAGGCATGCCCTAACAAAGGGGTTATATCATAATTGACTCAAGACATTTCAGGTTTTTATTTGTAATTCATTTGTAAAAGATGATTCGACATTGTGGTGTATTGTTTATATAGGCCAGTGACACAAAATCTAAATGTAATGCATTTAAATGCAAACTGTAACACAACAAAATGTGGAATAAGTCAAGGGGTATGAATACTTTCTGAAGGTACTGTACCTGTGTACTCTGTTGTTCTGGTGGTCCTCTGTTGTTGTCTAAATAAAATAACAAAATATGTCAATGTGAGAATGCTGTTCATCGACTACAGCTCAGCATTTAACACCATAGTACCATAGTACCCTCCAAACCCTGGGTCTCGACCCCGCCCTGTGCAACTGGGTACTGGACATCTTCACGGGCCGCCCCCAGGTGGTGAGGGTAGGTAACAACATCTCCAACCCGCTGATCCTCAACACGGGGGCCCCACAAGGGTGCGTTCTGAGCCCTCTCCTGTACTCCCTGTTCACCCACGATTGCGTGGCCATGCACGCCTCCAACTCAATCATCAGGTTTGCGGACAACACTACAGTGGTAGGCTTGATTACCAACAACGACGAGACGGCCTACAGGGAGGAGGTGAGGGCCCTCAGAGTGTGGTGTCAGGAAAATAACCTCACACTCAACGTCAACAAAAGGAGATGATTGTGGACTTCAGGAAACAGCAGAGGGAGCACCCCCATATCCACATCGATGGGACAGTAGTGGAGAGGGTAGTAAGTTTTAAGTTCCTCGGCGTACACATCACGGACAAACTGAATTGGTCCACTCACACAGACAGCGTCGTGAAGAAGGCGCAGCAGCGCCTCTTCAACCTCAGGAGGCTGAAGAAATTTGGCTTGTCACCAAAAGCACTCACAAACTTCTACAGATGCACAATCGAGAGCATCCTGTCGGGCTGTATCACAGCCTGGTACGGCAACTGCTCCACCCACAACCGTAAGGCTCTCCAGAGGATAGTGAGGTCTGCACAACGCATCACCGGGGGCAAACTACCTGCCCTCCAGGACACCTACACCACCTGATGTCACAGGAAGGCCATAAAGATCATCAAGGACAACAACCACCCGAGCCACTGCCTGTTCACCCCGCTATCATCCAGAATGCGAGGTCAGTACAGGTGCATCAAAGCAGGGACCAAGAGACTGAAAAACAGCTTCTATCTCAAGGCCATCTGACTGTTAAACAGCCACCACTAACATTGAGTGGCTGCTGCCAACACACTGACTCAACTCCAGCCACTTTAATAATGGGAATTGATGGGAATTGATGTAAAATATATCACTAGCCACTTTAAACAATGCTACTTAATATAATGTTTACATACCCTACATTACTCATCTTATATGTATATGAATATACTGTACTCTATATCATCTACTGCATCTTTATGTAATACATGTATCACTAGCCACTTTAAACTATGCCACTTTGTTTACATACCCTACATTACTCATCTCATATGTATATACTGTACTCTATACCATTTACTGCATCTTGCCTATGCCGCTCTGTACGATCACTCATTCATATATCTTTATGTACATATTCTTTATCCCTTTACACTTGTGTGTATAAGGTAGTAGTTTTGGAATTGTTAGGTTAAATTACTCGTTGGTTATTACTGCATTGTCGGAACTAGAATCACAAGCATTTCGCTACACTCGCATTAACATCTGCTAACCATGTGTATGTGACAAACACATTTGATTTGATTTATGTGATTCCCACTCATCTTCTCTTCTCAGAACCTCCGCTTGACATGTGTATATTATCTCCACTCACTGCCATGTGATTCTGGCACTGGCACTGAAAGGGGTGGAGCTGTGGACATGGCACCCCCACAACAATGGTTGTATTATCTGGCCCTTTGAGGTGTCGGCTGTTCCCATTGTGGAGTTATACCTAGGCTAAATATAAGCCTTCCACAACCACAAGACCCACAAAACAATTGAATTATTGACGATCCTGGGGATGAGGAGCAGACCGGTCACCTCTGCTGGGGCGTGGGAAACATGTCAGTCATGTCAAATAGCGGGTTGAAACCGGTTGTCGGAGAGGAAGATGTGATTGATCTCTCAACTTTTGTTGTCGTGAGAGGCAGGGGGAGGGGCTCGGTGTGTGCGTAAACCATAGAGGAAGAGGCGGAGCAAGAGGTTTCACTCTCGCTAAAAATCTGTCCAAAATAATGGCAATGCTTATTTTGGACCTAAGCTTGCCTTTGGGCCAACAACTCCTATTTTTAGGGCGGAGACGTGCATCTCGTCATTATATACAGGTCTCTGGTGTAAATGGGAAGGTGCACGCAGCACAGAGGAGCGAAGGAGACGAGACCAAAAATACATGAGAACAAGCAGACATAAACGCGGCAGCGTAGCCTAGTGGTTAGAGCATTGGACTAGTTGCCGAAAGGTTGCGAGATCGAATCCCTGAGCTGACAAGGTAATCTGTCATTCTGCTCCTGAACAAGGCAGTTAACCCACTGTTCCTAGGCCGTCATTGAAAATAAGAACTGGTTCTTAACTGACTTGCCTAGTTAAATAAAAGGTTAAAAAAACACTCATAAAACAAACAAAAAATAACAAAACCTTGATTCTCACGATAAAGGCATTTTAAATATCCTGCAAAAACATACATTCAAATTCATTCGATATACTGTACCTACCACCAAGGCAATGAGCCATAGCTCAGCTGGCTCTGTAAGTAGATTACATCAGCCTACAAACTGTGTATTGCAGCAACTATCCTACTCAGAGTCAGCCGGAACTGGGAACAATCATACATACACCGTTGCACCATACAAAGACTCCCTTAGAGTAGGCTCTCAACATCATTTCGAAAGACAGAGAACACACGCATCTCTGACAATATGTGTTTTTAAGGTCCCAACAGGTTAGCAGATAAAATAGAGCAGAGGCCAAGTCTTCTTGAAAAGAAACACCCTGCAATTCAGTCACATTTCTATATTCCCTGGCCATGAATAAAGCCAGTTCACTGCAGAGGACAGAGGCCCATTCACTAGCCTGTTACTGGATAACGGAGGAGCTTTGCAGCTACAGCACAGAGACCCACCCTCTCCCAAGACAAGGAGGGCGACTTCTAAAGTGACTTCACTCCTCCGCAGCAACAAGGACACTGTTGTTGCACCCCTTTCGTTCCACTCGTGACAAACGTAACAGCCTCCGGTCTGACTGGGCGGTGAATCGTTTTTAACCGCACTACAGGGAGGGGGGGGATTGGTGTCAGACGAGCGTCACACAGAGAAAACACGACACAGCTTCTGTGCTTGGTGGTAGTACAGAGAGAGAGAGACATTGTACGTGGTCCGGGTAGGACATGTCATGGCAATAAAGAACACTAACTGCACATCAACAAGTGCTGTAGCTAATTCTGCGAAGCCTTGATGAGCTTTGAGAAACCTAATTATGTAATCAGTACTGTATTGTGCTTTCCACCCAGGAGAAGCTGGGAGAATAAAGGAGGAAAGACGGGAGTTCAAACCCCAGCTAACGTTAGAGCTGGCGCAATTATTGTGTAATCGTGTAACCAACAATTATGGACAATAACAGTGATAACAGTGAACTAACTAAAATAATCGTGATTCAACTTTATATTCAAGTAGATATAGTTCACCCAATAGCATTTTCTCTAACATGACGTGGGCAAAGTTGGTAGTCATTTTACGAGCAGAACAGCGAGGTCAGGGGGAGAAACTTCACTTCCACGTGGTGAAAACCATTCCTTTTTGAGACAAGGCTGTCACCAGAGCTTTTTAGGTATGTCGTAGCTCATTTCCAAAGATGCATTATTACATTTAATGCATTTTGACCTATTTTTGTCATTGTTATGGTGGTTATTTACAAAATACCCAGTACATACTGTGTAAGCCTAACAAGGCTTTTAGGACTTCTACTGTAATCCTGTTCACAGAAGTCATAGGTGCCAATAAAGAGGGTTGCTATTGGCTGTAGGTGGCCATTTCATAGGCACCCAGTCTCTATAAAGAGATTATCAAGGGAGGGGAAAAGTCTGATCCAAACACAGCACCTCATAAAAAGGGTTAGACTGCAGGCTAATAAGCTTATGGCGGTCTTTGAGCAAGAGAAAGAGAGAGACCGAGACAGAAAGAGAGAGAGAGAGATACTGACTTTCCAGATCATTTAATACCGTCAAAGTTTATTATTCTTTATTAACGTCATTAACAATGGGGGTTAGGGGAGATGTCATCATGTCAGTTTTAAAATGGAGTCCAACGGTGACATAACCTCAGCAGTCTGACGTTTGAGGTAGCAGATGGAGGGTGGCAGTTTACATTTCAAACCCTTTGAATTATTCATTGAGGTAGAACACAGACTACCCTGAAAGGAAAATAAATAATTGTTTTTAGAAAAAAAAGTGTACTATGTTCTGCCTAGTGGCGCATCGGTTTAGGGCACTGCATCTCAGTGCTAGAGGCGTCACTACAGACCATGGTTTGATTCCAGGGTGTATCACAACTGGCCGCGATTAGGAGTCCCATAGGGCGGCGCACAATTGGCTCAGCATCGTCCGTGTTAGGGTTTGGCCGGGGAAGGCCGTCATAAATAAGAATTTGTTCTTAAATGACTTGCCTAGTTAAACAAAGGTTAAATACAACAACAAAAAATGTAATTATGAATCTCCATCATAGAGTGAAGATGGTCTTCTGAAATGAAAACTAAAAAAGATAGGTTACGTCTGTCAACTACTGGTGTCATCCTCATACAAGGCACCGATTTAGCTATAGGTAAGGATAACGTCCATTTGCTTATGAGCAGCAATGTCACAGAGAACACACCTCATTATACTATCATACAAATTCAGGACAGAAAGATACCTCTTTTATTTGTTTTTCCACACTCTCCAATCATCAGTCAGAAGAACGGTGAAAAGTTGGGAGGTAACCATGGGCAAAACAAAGTTCCCAAGCAAATGTGTTCCCCCTATAGCGTTGAAGCGAAATCAGCCAGGTAGACAACTTCCCCATTTTCCAAGTTCAGGGAGAACAAGAAAATTAGGTTGCCTCCTATCTACTATGTAGGATACTACTTTTGACCTGAACCCTATGGGCCCCGGTCAAAAGTAGTGCACTACATAGGGAATAGGGTGCCATTTCGGACGTAACCCGAGAGAGATAAGAGGCGGTGGCTTGTAGGTGCCCACGACTGGACCTTTCCAACACATCAAGTCGACCTTGATAACAATGAAGGAGTGGGGTAAAGCAGAGGAAGGAATGTGGAGGGGAGAGGAGAGGAGTGGACCAATTCAAATAGCCTTTGTATCTTTCTGTCCAGTGGGGAAAAAGGAAAAAAAAAGGGATCTTTCCAGGAATGACTTTCATTAATTGACTTTACCACAGAAGCAGATCTCCAAGTTAGGCAGATGTACAGGCATTCGCTGACTCAGAGCTATGACAGACAGCAAGTTGAACAGACATCAAGTTGAACAGACAGCAAGTTGAACAGACAGCAAGTTGAACAGACAGCAAGTTGAACAGGAAAAACGTTCAGGTTAGGTGGCGTGTTGTTTAATCAATGTTTTGTCTGCTCATTCACTCTGTTCAAAAGAGATGTGTCACACAAGTTATAACCTAAACATGAACCAAAGTCATGAGAATGGTGAGCATGTAAAGGGCCCTTGACAGGGAATGTAGGCTAAAATACAGTTATAAGCGGTGCATGCACAACACTACACAAACATAGGCCTAAATGTGGGTCATCATGGCACACCCAATGTTGCTGTTGTTAACATGATATAGCCTATGAATTACTTAGTAACTTGAAGTAGGCTATGTGTAATACACCATAGGCTACATACTTTCAGTATGTGCCCCGGGGTTGATGCTAACTAATTGTGTTTGCTACCCTTTTGCGACTACCGAGCCACAGAATCCTAACGGGATCCTCACAAATGGCAGTCTCTGAAGAGCTCCATTCATGTTCAGCCTCAGCAGCCTTCGGTGACCCCACGTGTGTTTTTATTCCCTAATCAAGGCATGAAACAGACTCCCATCCTGAGGGCTTTTCGCCCCGAACAAATGGACTTGCATAACCGATCCCCGCACCACCCGTCGACATACCAGGGGTGAGTCGGTAAGAGCATCTCATCTGGGGAGGTTGGAGTCGAGTAGGGAAACCGGCCTGGTTAAATAAAGGCAACGGATCCAGCCCATTTCAGGAATGGAAACTCTGGTGAGAGTGATATGACAGGTGTTATTTTTAAACTCTCCCAAGCAATCCGCCGAGGATGTCGTCCACTCCTGAGAAGTGTAGTCAGATGACAGTATGATGATGCAAAGCCAGTGTTCTCTGACAGCACAATCGTGCTTATAATAGACTGGAGGAGGAAAGGGATTTTCAAAGGATACACAGTAGGCTACCAACAGACCTAACATACTCAGATGACAGTTTGAATCGAAACCAGTTTCTCTTCAAATAGGCCTAACCCTACACAGAGAAGGGTCAAAGGGTATTTCAAAGTAAAGACAGGCATATGCTACACACAAACACAGCTCTACTATAATAGCGACAGAAATGAATATGACTGGACAGTTGAGCAAATGAGCCGAATTTGGAGGAAACAAAAGAGGGACTGACGAGGCCAGATGCTCAAGCGAGATGATGCATGCAAATCAGTTTATGTGGTGGGAACAATAGCCCCCAGCTGGGCTTTCTCCGTGCGGGCCAAACCGGCTTGTCAACCACACAAGGGAAAGAGAGACCCTTCATTGTGCACAACCAGTAACGTCATATATATACTTCAAAAAGTGCCATAGGCACATTTCACGTTCACATATTTACCTCTCTCTTAATAGTTAAATAGGTAGGTAAGCTACTTGGTTTCAATGTGTGAATGATGACAATGGGCTATAAAAACCAACCTCAGTTGAGTTATTTCTTACCGCTGGAAAACGTTGTCATTGTTTGGTTTCTGTGCCATGAAAAGGCTAACTTGAAAGTGGAAAGTCATACATTGTAGGCTAGGACTACTATGGGTAATAGTCGACAACAACAAAAAGTGTAAAGGTGTGCAACAATTAGGCTACAATTTTATATTTGACTGATGATGACAATAACTTTCCCTTGGTAGCCAAGCAAATTGCCGTAAAATAACACTTTAGTTACATCAAATAAAGCACATTGTATGCGTTTCAAACTCGCCTTACCTAATGACAATCCGACAGCATCATCTGGACTTTCCCGATATTCGCTCGAAATCCAATTTGAATGCTCCAGCTGAGAAAAACGCACACCGAAGATTGAAAGGAAAGCAATTCTGTCCGTGCTGACCTAAACACCGAATTGTCGAGTTATTTTTTACATTCACCTGCTAAGATGTGTTTATGACGTTGTTATATGCTGTCCAACTATTTTCGCTCTAATGTACTGGTAAACGGACTCAGTGTAGGACAATACGAGAGTGAGTAATCTTTACAATCGGGTCTCTGCTCCAGTCAGCTTGTGCTCACATGAAGTTACGTCATGAGACGCGTCGAAACGTACCATGGGCCTTGTAGTTGTAGCTCAGTCTACTGGAAATAACACACACACACACACACACACACACACACACACACACACACACACACACACACACACACACACACACACACACACACACACACACACACACACACACACACACACACACACACACACACACACACACACACACACACACACACACACACAGAGTCTGTACAACTAACCTTGTGGAGACACAATTCTGTCCCATTCAAAATCCAATAGTCCCTAACCCCTAACACTAACCCCTACCTTTACACTTTAAAAATATTTTATTTATTTATTAATTTAAGCGTTAATATACCAGGTAAGTTGACTGAGAACACATTCTCATTTACAGCAATGACCTGGGGAATAGTTACAGGGGAGAGGAGGAGGATGAATGAGCCAATTGTAAGCTGAAGATGATTAGGTGACCGTGATGGTATGATGGACAGTTTGGGAATTTAGCCAAGACACCGGGGTTAACACCCCTGTGTCACGCCTTGGTCATTGTATCTTGTGTTTTTGTTATATGTTTGGGTAGGCCAGGGTTTGACATGGGTTTATATGTTGTATTTCGTATTAGGGTTTGTATTAATTGGGAGTGTGTATTATTAGGGGTGTGTCTAGTTAGGCTTGGCTGCCTGAGGCGATTCCTAATTGGAGTCAGCTGATTCTAGTTGTCTCGGATTGGGAACCGTATTTAGGTAGCCTGAGTGCGCGTTGTATTTCGTGGGTGATTGTACCTGTCTTTGTGTTAGTCACCAGATAGGCTGTAAGTAGTTTCACTCGTTTGTTGTTTTGTATTCTCAGTTATTTCATGTACAGCATTTTCTTCATTAAATATCATGAGTAACCTACACGCTGCATTTCGGTCTGATTCACTTCAAACAACAGACGAATATCATTACACCCTGCTCTTACGATAAGTGCCATGGGATCTTTAATGACCTCAGAGAGTCAGGACACCCGTTTAACGTCCCATACCGTGACTTTTGAATAACCTCTTAGTTCACAATTTATTGGTTTGCCTCTGCATTTGATTGGAAAACATGGTCTTCTTCACTCTTGCTTGTCCTTGCACAGACATAATTCATGTATTCCTGCTTCAATATCTGCTATTTGTCCCACACTTTCAAAGAGCTCTTCACACCATACTGCCGAAAACCTGAGGGACATTTTTTTCCTCCAGCAATGAAACACACATCAACATAGCAACAGCGCTGCATGTGGTTCTTGAGAGTTCAGTAGGAACATAGGGTGCAGCGAATGCTGTACTAATACTAGCAAATATTACGTTTCCAAACCACTAAGCGCTTGTACGGCTGACCTGCAAGCTGTTGTCATGCAGTCATGGAGACTGTAACCATGAACACTGATATGTTTACGTAGTGTTTCAAATACCACAAACTTGGAAGACGCAGAAGTTCTTCTTCTCTGGATTCTTATGCGTGTGTATGGGGAGGTGTGTGTGTGTGTGTGTGTGTGTGTGTCTGTGTGTGTCTGGGGGAGGGGGGGGCATTTGGCAAGTCAGGACATTTGGCCGATACTCACAAGGAAAAAGGCTATTTTGGGGTTAGGGTTTAGGTTTAGGGGTAACAATTAGGTTTAGTGTTAGGGGTTAGGTTTAGGTTTAGGGTACGGAGTTAGGGTTAGGGTTAGGGTAAAGAGTAAAGAAAAGTAGAATTTTGAATGGAAATAAATTGTTGATCGGTCCCCAAAAAGTCTTCACAAATTATTGTAATGCTGTGTGTGTGTGTGTGTGCGTGTGCTTGCATTTGAGAGAGAGAGAGAGAGAGAGAGAGAGTGAAAGGAAGAGAGAGAAACCAGGATAAATACATTATCCTTGTGCTTGAGCACATAGGTAATAGCAGTACATGTATATAATAACAGCATATGTAAAATGAGGTGAAATAAGTGAATTCACCACTGCAGTCCATTCTAAAAAATAAAACAGTTGAGTGAATAGGGGTGGGAGATGACAAGCTGAGACAATACATGAGCGCGAGCCTCTGTTTCTGCATTGTCATTGCCAATGAATCAATGCCTGCCCTCTCAATAACCTCTTCATCAGGGTGTGTGTGTGTGTGTGTTGGTTGGAGCTTTAATATGTAGGTGATGATAGCTGAGTCATGGTTGGCTGTGGTGTGTGAATAAGTCTCTGTATGGTACTTGAGCTGAATGACACTTAGGTTTCATAATCTGTTCCTGATGTCCAATACCTTTTGTTTTTCCTCTAACACTCACTTCATTGTTGGGTAGGGAGGTTACAATAATGTTCCCAACACTACATTTTACCAGACAAGAACAAGGCAGTCTGTAGGCATTTGCCTTAGGAAATGTGTCAAACAGTGTAGTAAATACAATACACCGTACTCCTATTACCTAGCAATAACAGTAAAAACATCACAACATATAACAGTAATATCATCACTACATGTACAATGATAGTGTTTACAGAATTTCTCAGAAAATTCATTCCATTTTATTTGACAAAGAACCAAAGGGCTATATAGGCCATATAAGGTAAAATGCTGGGAATATCTCAATAATATCACTTTTCATCCAGATGTTTTTGCACAGCTCTCTTATTCTTTTTTTAAACATATCTTATTCTCTTCTACATCCCTCCTCTTTCTCCTTATCCTTCCATCTCTCTCTCTCTACCAGCCAGGTGCTAGTGTAATCAGATACGTTCTCCGAGCATGGTAACGATGACATTGCTGGTTCAAGGTCACTGTGGGACCAGAGGTCATGGACAATGTGATGTGAGGAGAAAAAGGGCGGGTGCGGGTACTGTAGCAGTTGTAGTGTGTCATATAAGACCCTTACAAGAGCAAATAGTGGAGAGTGCAGATTAGAGATTTGGCTGTTTGTCTATTGTGTCCATATATCTGTGCGATGCCTGAATGGTGTGCTTTTTCATTAGAGACCAACCCTTAACCCCAAAAGTTTTGTCACATGGCGTGGTCGCATTTCCTGGACTGAACAGGATCTATTGAAAAGCAAATAAATACACATACAGTAAGTATATGTTTCATGGGCTCCATGAATGAACCCAGATGGCAGACCCACACTGAGTAAGTTGTGCCATCTAGTGTTCATTTTGTAAATACATGGGACATACGTTGGATATATACACTGAGGGTACAAAATATTAGGAACACCTGCTCTTTCCATGACATTTACTGACATGGTGAATCCAGGTGAAAGCTATGATCCCTTATTGATGTCACTTTTAAAGTCAGTCAATTCAAATTAAAACTTCAATCAGTGTAGATGAAGGTGAGGAGGCAGGTTAAAGAAGGGTTTTTAAGTCTTGAGACAATTGAGACATGGATTGTGAATGTGTGCCATTCAGAGGGTGAACGGGAAAAACAAAAGATTTAAGTGCCTTTGAACAGGGTATGGTAGTAGTTGCCAGGTGCACCGGTTTGAGTGTGTCAGGTTTTTCAAGCTCATCAGTTTCACGTGTGTATCAAGAATGGTCCACCACCCAAAGGACATCTAGACATCTTGACACAACTGTGGGAAGCATTGGGGTCCATATGGGCCAGCATCCTTGTTGAACGAGGTTGGAACTCAATATTAGGAAGGTGTTCCGAATGTTTTGTACAATCAGTGTATAGAGTACATGATGACATTTGAAACAGACTGTGCCTATAAATTACTCAGATAAAGATGCATCATACCAAGAAACAAAAGACAGTCCTTGTATTTCTATATTAGAATATTATTGCTATGGTACTGTACTTTGAGGTTCTGTGATAGAGGAAACTTTTAAAAAGTGAAATGTCCATTGGCATTTTATTTTAGGCAGTGGTGGAAAAAGTACCCAATTGTCATACGTTTTACTAAACGTAAAGATACCTTAATAGAAAATGACTCAAGTAAAAGTGAAAGTCACCCAGTAAAAATATTACTTGTGTAAAAGCCCAAAATTATTTGGTTTTAAATACACAGTATACTGAACAAAAATATAAACACAACATGTAAAGTGTTGGTCCCATGTTTCATGAGCTGAAAAAAAAGATCCCAGAAAAATCCACACGCACAAAAGCTTATTTGTCTCAAATTCTGTGCAAAAATGTGTTTTTTTATTTTTTTTATTTCACCTTTATTTAACCAGGTAGGCAAGTTGAGAACAAGTTCTCATTTACAATTGCGACCTGGCCAAGATAAAGCAAAGCAGTTCGACAGATACAACGACACAGAGTTACACATGGAGTAAAACAAACATACAGTCAATAATACAGTATAAACAAGTCTATATACAATGTGAGCAAATGAGGTGAGAAGGGAGGTAAAGGCAAAAAAGGCCATGGTGGCAAAGTAAATACAATATAGCAAGTAAAACACTGGAATGGTAGTTTTGCAATGGAAGAATGTGCAAAGTAGACATAAAAATAATGGGGTGCAAAGGAGCAAAATAAATTAATTAATTAAATACAGTTGGGAAAGAGGTAGTTGCTTGGGCTAAATTATAGGTGGGCTATGTACAGGTGCAGTAATCTGTAAGATGCTCTGACAGTTGGTGCTTAAAGCTAGTGAGGGAGATAAGTGTTTCCAGTTTCAGAGATTTTTGCAGTTCGT
Source organism: Oncorhynchus gorbuscha (assembly GCF_021184085.1). Taxonomy (NCBI): domain Eukaryota; kingdom Metazoa; phylum Chordata; class Actinopteri; order Salmoniformes; family Salmonidae; genus Oncorhynchus; species Oncorhynchus gorbuscha. The sequence continues at coordinate 15,033,486 of NC_060198.1, forward strand.
TCCAGTCACTGGCAGCAGAGAACTGGAAGGAGAGGCGACCAAAGAAAGAATTGGTTTTGGGGGTGACCAGAGAGATATACCTGCTGGAGCGTGTGCTACAGGTGGGAGATGCTATGGTGACCAGCGAGCTGAGATAAGGGGGGACTTTACCTAGCAGGGTCTTGTAGATGACATGGAGCCAGTGGGTTTGGCGACGAGTATGAAGCGAGGGCCAGCCAACGAGAGTGTACAGGTCGCAATGGTGGGTAGTATATGGGGCTTTGGTGACAAAATGGATTGCACTGTGATAGACTGCATCCAATTTGTTGAGTAGGGTATTGGAGGCTATTTTGTAAATGACATCGCCAAAGTCGAGGATTGGTAGGATGGTCAGTTTTACAAGGGTATGTTTGGCAGCATGAGTGAAGGATGCTTTGTTGCGAAATAGGAAGCCAATTCTAGATTTAACTTTGGATTGGAGATGTTTGATATGGGTCTGGAAGGAGAGTTTACAGTCTAACCAGACACCTAAGTATTTGTAGTTGTCCACGTATTCTAAGTCAGAGCCGTCCAGAGTAGTGATGTTGGACAGGCGGGTAGGTGCAGGTAGCGATCGGTTGAAGAGCATGGATTTAGTTTTACTTGTATTTAAGAGCAATTGGAGGCCACGGAAGGAGAGTTGTATGGCATTGAAGCTTGCCTGGAGGGTTGTTAACACAGTGTCCAAAGAAGGGCCGGAAGTATACAGAATGGTGTCGTCTGCGTAGAGGTGGATCAGGGACTCACCAGCAGCAAGAGCGACCTCATTGATGTATACAGAGAAGAGAGTCGGTCCAAGAATTGAACCCTGTGGCACCCCCATAGAGACTGCCAGAGGTCCGGACAGCAGACCCTCTGATTTGACACACTGAACTCTATCAGAGAAGTAGTTGGTGAACCAGGCGAGGCAATCATTTGAGAAACCAAGGCTGTCGAGTCTGCCGATGAGGATGAGGTGGTTGACAGAATCGAAAGCCTTGGCCAGATCAATGAATACGGCTGCACAGTAATGTTTCTTATCGATGGCGGTTAAGATATCGTTTAGGACCTTGAGCGTGGCTGAGGTGCACCCATGACCAGCTCTGAAACCAGATTGCATAGCAGAGAAGGTATGGTTAGATTCGAAATGGTCGGTAATCTGTTTGTTGACTTGGCTTTCGAAGACCTTAGAAAGGCATGGTAGGATAGATATAGATCTGTAGCAGTTTGGGTCAAGAGTGTCCCCCCCTTTGAAGAGGGGGATGACCGCAGCTGCTTTCCAATCTTTGGGAATCTCAGACGACACGAAAGAGAGGTTGAACAGGCTAGTAATAGGGGTGGCAACAATTTCGGCAGATAATTTTAGAAAGAAAGGGTCCAGATTGTCTAGCCCGGCTGATTTGTAGGGGTCCAGATTTTTCAGCTCTTTCAGAACATCAGCAGAATGGATTTGGGAGAAGGAGAAATGGGGAAGGCTTGGGCGAGTTGCTGTTGGGGGTGCAGTGCTGTTAACCGGGGTAGGAGTAGCCAGGTGGAAAGCATGGCCAGCCGTAGAAAAATGCTTATTGAAATTCTCAATTATGGTGGATTTATCAGTGGTGACAGTGTTTCCTATCTTCAGTGCAGTGGGCAGCTGGGAGGAGGTGTTCTTATTCTCCATGGACTTTACAGTGTCCCAGAACTTTTTTGAGTTAGTGTTGCAGGAAGCAAATTTCTGCTTGAAAAAGCTAGCCTTGGCTTTTCTAACTGCCTGTGTATAACGGTTTCTAGCTTCCCTGAATAGCTGCATATCACGGGGGCTGTTCGATGCTAATGCAGAACGCCATAGGGTGTTTTTGTGTTGGTTAAGGGCAGTCAGGTCTGGGGAGAACCAAGGGCTATATCTGTTCCTGGTTCTAAATTTATTGAATGGGGCATGTTTATTTAAGATGGTTAGGAAGGCATTTAAAAAAAATATCCAGGCATCCTCTACTGACGGGATGAGATCAATATTCTTCCAGGATACCCCGGCCAGGTCGATTAGAAAGGCCTGCTCGCTGAAGTGTTTCAGGGAGCGTTTTACAGTGATGAGTGGAGGTCGTTTGACCGCTGACCCATTACGGATGCAGGCAATGAGGCAGTGATCGCTGAGATCTTGGTTGAAGACAGCAGAGGTGTATTTAGAGGGGAAGTTGGTTAGGATGATATCTATGAGGGTGCCCGTGTTTAAGGCTTTGGGGGGGGGTACCTGGTAGGTTCATTGATAATTTGAGTGAGATTGAGGGCATCAAGTTTAGATTGTAGGATGGCTGGGGTGTTAAGCATGTTCCAGTTTAGGTCGCCTAGCAGCACGAGCTCTGAAGATAGATGGGGGGGCAATCAGTTCACATATGGTGTCCAGAGCACAGCTGGGGGCAGAGGGTGGTCTATAGCAGGCGGCAACGGTGAGAGACTTGTTTTTAGAGAGGTGGATTTTTAGAAGTAGAAGTTCAAATTGTTTGGGTACAGACCTGGATAGTAGGACAGAACTCTGCAGGCTATCTTTGCAGTAGATTGCAACACCGCCCCCTTTGGCAGTTCTATCTTGTCTGAAAATGTTGTAATTTGGAATTAAAATTTCAGAATTTTTGGTGGTCTTCCTAAGCCAGGATTCAGACACAGCTAGAACATCCGGGTTGGCAGAGTGTGCTAAAGCAGTGAATAGAACAAACTTAGGGAGGAGGCTTCTAATGTTAACATGCATGAAACCAAGGCTATTACGGCTGTTACAGCGCCTGGGGAATAGGAGTGGAGGAGGCATTGCAGGGCCTGGATTCACCTCTACATCGCCAGAGGAACATAGGAGGAGAAGAATAAGGGTACGGCTAAAAGCAATAAGAGTTTACATCCCTGTTAGTGAGTATTTCTGCTTTGCCAAGTATTTCAAGTATTTCTGCTTTTTTTTGCCAAAAAATCCATCCACCTGACAGACAGCATACCTTGCTGAGGAATATTTCTGTCTGTAATAAAGCCCTTTTGTGGGGAAAAACTCATTATGATTATCTGGGCCTGACTCCCCAGTGCCAAGTGGGTGGGCCTATGCCCTCTCAGGCCCACCCATGGCTGCGCCCCTGCCCAGTCATGTGAAATCCATAGATTAGGGCCTAATTTATTTATTTAAATTGACTGATTTTCTTATATGAACTTTAACTCAGTAAAATCATTGAAATTATTACATGTTGCCTTTATATTTTTGTTCAGTATACTTAAGTATCAAAAGTAAAAGTATAAATCATTTCAAATTCTTTGTATTTAAGCAAACCAGATAGCCCCATTCTTGTTATTTTTATTTACAGATAGCCAGGGGCACACTCCAACACGCAGACATTACTTACAAACAAAGCATGTGTGTTTAGTGAGTCTGCCAGATCAGAGGCAATAGAGATGACCAGGATGTTCTCTTGATAAATGCGTGAATTGGATAATTTTCCTGTCCTGCTACGCATTCAAAATGTTACGAGTACTTTTGGGTGTCAGGGAAAACGTATGGAGTAAAAATAACATTATTTTCTTTTGGAATGTATTGAAGTAAAAGTTGTCAAAAATATAAATAGTAAAGTAAAGTACAGGTACCCACAACAACTACTTAAGTAGTACTTTAAAGTATTTTTTACTTAAGTACTTTACACGACTGACCGCTGGCTACGTCCCTTCCGTCTTCAAGAGAGCGAGAGTTGCACCCCTTCTGAAAAAACCTACACTCGATCCCTCCGATGTTAACAACTACAGACCAGTATCCCTTCTTTCTTTTCTCTCCAAAACTCTTGAACGTGCCGTCCTTGGTCAGCTCTCCCGCTATCTCTCTCAGAATGACCTGCTTGATCCAAATCAGTCAGGTTTCAAGACTAGTCATTCAACTGAGACTGCTCTTCTCTGTATCACGGAGGCGCTCCGCACCGCTAAAGCTAACTCTCTCTCCTCTGCTCTCATCCTTCTAGACCTATCGGCTGCCTTCGATACTGTGAACCATCAGATCCTCCTCTCCACCCTCTCCGAGTTGGGCATCTCTGGCGCGGCCCACGCTTGGATTGCGTCCTACCTGACAGGTCGCTCCTACCAGGTGGCGTGGCGAGAATCTGTCTCCTCACCACGCGCTCTCACCACTGGTGTCCCCCAGGGCTCTGTTCTAGGCCCTCTCCTATTCTCGCTATACACCAAGTCACTTGGCTCTGTCATAACCTCACATGGTCTCTCCTATCATTGCTATGCAGACGACACACAATTAATCTTCTCCTTTTTTTTTTTTCTCCTTTCCCCCTTCTGATGACCAGGTGGCGAATCGCATCTCTGCATGTCTGGCAGACATATCAGTGTGGATGACGGATCACCACCTCAAGCTGAACTTCGGCAAGACGGAGCTGCTCTTCCTCCCGGGGAAGGACTGCCCGTTCCATGATCTCGCCATCACGGTTGACAACTCCATTGTGTCCTCCTCCCAGAGCGCTAAGAACCTTGGTGTGATCCTGGACAACACCCTGTCGTTCTCAACTAACATCAAGACGGTGGCACGTTCCTGTAGGTTCATGCTCTACAACATCCGCAGAGTACGACCCTGCCTCACACAGGAAGCGGCGCAGGTCCTAATCCAGGCACTTGTCATCTCCCGTCTGGATTACTGCAACTCGCTGTTGGCTGGGCTCCCTGCCTGTGCCATTAAACCCCTACAACTCATCCAGAACGCCGCAGCCCGTCTAGTGTTCAACCTTCCCAAGTTCTCTCACGTCACCCCGCTCCTCCGCTCTCTCCACTGGCTTCCAGTTGAAGCTCGCATCCGCTACAAGACCATGGTGCTTGCCTACGGAGCTGTGAGGGGAACGGCACCTCAGTACCTCCAGGCTCTGATCAGGCCCTACACCCAAATAAGGGCACTGCGTTCATCCACCTCTGGCCTGCTCGTCTCCCTACCACTGAGGAAGTACAGTTCCCGCTCAGCCCAGTCAAAACTGTTCGCTGCTCTGGCTCCCCAATGGTGGAACAAACTCCCTCACGACGCCAGGACAGCGGAGTCAATCACCACCTTCCGGAGACACCTGAAACCCCACCTCTTTAAGGAATACTTAGGATAGGATAAAGTAATCCTTCTCACCCCCCCCCCCCCTTAAAATATTTAGATGCACTATTGTAAAGTGGCTGTTCCACTGGATGTCATAAGGTGAATGCACCAATTTGTAAGTCGCTCTGGATAAGAGCGTCTGCTAAATGACTTAAATGTAAATGTAAAATTAAGGACAGTATAATTTTACATTATCTCAACAACATATGACATCGCTGGAGTTCCGATGATGTCATAAAGCAATGTTTCCCAGGAAACATAATTCAAATTCAAATTTTCAGAATACAAGAAACTCATATCAAATTGGGATCATGAAGTGGAAAGGTACGAGCACAGGTTGGTGGTTTTATACCATTTTTTAACGTAGTAGCTCCATAGACATTTTGGATTCTACACACATTTAAAGCAAAAGAAACAAAACCACCAACGGAAAGCCTGACCATGTCAAAGATTTTGAGAATATCAGCTATTTCAGTCAGACTAAAGAAGCCAAATCAGACTACAGCTCTTTTGGCGATAGACCAACACACAACCTCCTTGGACTGGTCAACCTGAGGGTGTGAATGTCTACCTTGTCCACGGATAGTTTCAGAGATGACCTGATCATTGATCCTGTTGACTCTTGGAAGCCTCAACCCTACTACCCCCAGAAACCATGGATGTCCTTCGATGAGATATAGGTATGACGCTCACCAGGTGTCTCCAAATAACCATGTACAATAGATTAACTGGTTTTTCAAATTTGGTGAAACTCACAATAAACCAACGGATGCATTTCTATCAGAGCCCTGGTCAAAAGTTGTGCACTATAAAGGGAAAAGGTTTCCATTTGGGAGGTTAAGCATGACTATGCTTTATCAGCAGTGGCGACCCGTCATTCAGGGCAGGTGGGGCAGAACCTCACCTGTTTTGAGCCCCACAGTTTTAGCAATAAATAAATAAATAAAATAAAATAAAATTTCAGGCTTGCCTGTGTTGCATGTTATTTTGGCATTAAAACGTGTCACATATCAGTTTGCAAGCAATGGAAAAAATATATACATAATTCTGTTAATAAATCTGCATACACACATGGTCTCTTTTTTGTTTTCTTGAGCTCCAAAATGCAGGTGTTTCAGCCCAGCTCAGTGATTTCTGGGGTGGTGGGGTGAGCCAGCAGAAAATAGGAGTATTGCACCATGATTGGCTCAGTGTTCTGTCACTCATGGGGACAGTAAGTCATCGCCGAGTTTGAGTGCTTAGTAAGTGTAAACATCCAACATTTCAGCCGTTTGGGTCCTGCCATAGAGTTATATTACAAATGCCCTTACAAAAAGGCTTAAGGTCGTTGGCCACAGATAAAAAATGACGTCAAATCACGTTATATGTAAAGTAGCTTTGATTGGACTGATCATGTCAACATATTAGTTAGCAGTCATCATCATGAATCAAGTCGACAATCTACTGGCAAATCCTTTTTAATCCTTGTCGTATGAAGAGAAATGATGGTTCAAACATATCGGTGCTCATCGGCCATTGGACATAAAGATTACACAACAAGTTGGAAATCGCAAATTCAACAATGAGTCGTTTGGAAGTAATCAGTGGCTAACTGCAAGCATTGCAAAGCAACTACTAACGTTAGCCTGCTAATTCAATGGAGTGGCTGTGGTTTTTCTTTCCAGAGTTCCCACCATAAATCCAGCGAATGCCAGACTTTGATGACAAAGTTTGCCCACAAAGGACCGCTTTGCCAACTTCACAAGGTGAGTCCAAAAATGTATTGTATGCTGCTGCATACAGTAAATTATATAATATGCAAGGGAGATATGTATACTGTAGCTAAGAAAGTAATACTAAGTGTATTTTGTGTAGTAAGCTGCTAGTAGCCCATGTGCCTCTCCCTAATAATTTGGTCTATTTTCACCAACGCAGTATTGTAAACACATCGTTTGTGGCCTAGTGTCACGTCCTGACCTTAGTTCATGTTTTATGTCTCCGTTTTAGTTTGGTCAGGGCGTGAGTTGGGGTGGGCATTCTATGTTTTGTGTTCTATGTTTTCCATTTCTATGTGTTTGGCCTGGTATGATTCCCAATCAGAGGCAGCTGGCAATCGTTGTCTCTGATTGAGAACCATACTTAGGCAGCCTGTTTTTCACCACTTGAGTTGTGGGTAGTTGTTTTCTGTCTCTCTACCAGACAGGACTGTTTCGATTTTTTGTTTACGTTGTGTTTCAGTGTTCAGTTATCAAATAAATCTTACATGGACACTTACCACCCTGCATCTTGGTCCTCTCCTTCAGCCAGCCATTACACCTGGTGTGTGCTTGTTTGACAACTGTTTTTGTATAGCTGTGACAGTGCTACTGATAGTACTGGTGGTGCTTGGCTTGCACATGCAAATTCAGCACACACATTCTATAATAGAATTGTGTTATTTGACGTATCTTATTTGACACGCAAAGACCCAAACAGCATTCAATGTGCCTCACCCTAATAATTGTGTATATTTTCACCTATTATTTACACCTATTGTGCTAACTTGGTGGTGCACATGTTGCCTATAACCTGTTTTAGAGAAATGTAATCATCGATTATTGTAAGAGCTTTCATTGTCTGTTTATATGCCCCCTTTATTTATTCTACGGTTCTGACTTGTTGTACAGGGAGTACACTGTAAGAACAGCCCATGTTCTGAATTCTGTCACTGTACATTTGAATGTGCTGATTGTTACATAGTTATATGGACTAGGTCTGTCGTCGAGCGTTCATTAATGTTTTAATCGAAATTACGGATTGCCTCTTTTCCGCTTGTCTTTCCTTTATTCCATAGTTTGTACACCTCAATTGTCAGTAGAAACCACATTTGTTTAAGTGCCTTGCAAAAGTATTCATCCCCCTTGGTGTTTTTCCTATTTTGTTGCATTACAAGCTGTAACTTAAATTGATTTTTTTTTATTTGAATTTCATGTAATGGACATAGACAAAATAGTACAAATTGGTGAAGTGAAATGAAAAAAATGACTTGTTTAAAAAAAATTACAAAAATGGAAAAGTGGTGCGTGCATATGTATTCACCCCCTTTACTATGAAGCCCCTAAATAAGATCTGGTGCAACCAATTACCTTCAGAAGTCACACAATTAGTTAGATTGCACACAGGTGGGCTTTATTTAAATGTCACATGATCTGTCACATGATCTCAGTATATATACACCTGTTCTGAAAGGCCTCAGAGTCTGCAACACCACCAAGCAAGCAAGCAAGCAAGCAAGCGAGCGAGCGAGCGAAGCGAGCAAGCGGGCACCACCACCAAGCAAGCAAGCGGCACCATGAAGAGGAGCTCTCCAAACAGGTCAGGGACGAAGTTGTGGGGAAGTACAGTTCAGATTAGGGTTATAAAACAGATTAGGGTTTCCATGGAGCACCATTAAATCCATTATTTAAAATTGGAAAGAATATGGCACCGCAACAAATCTGCCAAGAGAGGGCCGCCCACCAAAACTCACGGACCAAGCAAGGAGGGCATTAATCAGAGGCAACAAAGAGACCAAAGATAACCCTGAAAGAGCTGCAAAGCGCCACAGCGGAGATTGGAGTATCTGTCCATAGGACCACTTTAAGCCGTGCACTCCACAGAGCTGGGCTTTACGGAAAAGTGGACAGAAAAAAGGCCATTGTTTAAAGAGAGAAATAAGTAAACACGTTTGGTGTACGCCAAAAGACATGTGAGAGACTCCCCAAACATATGGAAGAAGGTACTCAGGTCAGATGAGACTCAAATTGAGCGTTTTGGCCATCAAGGAAAATGCTATGTCTGGCCCAAACCCAACACCTCTCATCACCCTGAGAGCACCATCAGGGACCTCAATCCAATTGAGAATCTGTGGTATGACTTAAAGATTGCTGTACACCGGCGGAACCCATCCAACTTGAAGGAGCTGGAGCAGTTTTGCCTTGAAGAATGGGCAAAAATCCCAGTGGCTAGATGTGACAAGCTTATAGAGACATACCCCAAGAGACTTGCAGCTGTAATTGCTGCAAAAGGTGGCTCCACAAAGTATTGACTTGAATTTTGCACGCCCAATTTTTCAGTTTTTGATTTGTTAAAGTTTGAAATATCCAATAAATGTCGTTCCAATTCATGATTGTGTCCCACTTGTTGATTCTTCACAAAACAATACAGTTTTATATCTTTGTTTGAAGCCTGAAATGTGGCAAAAGGTCGCAAAGTTCAAGGGGGCCGAATACTTTCGCAAGGTACTGTAGCCGTGGTAATGTGTTAGGGCCTACATAAAGCTGTCCCAACAGTTTGTGGGCACCGTTTGTCACCGTTATAGTGCAATTAATGTATTGTTCAGTGTTGTGTTGTGTAGTGGTTTGCTGGTATGCATCCCACATTTTGGTGGTGGGGGGGGGTTCCCTACCAAGATTTACATGCTAAAATCGGCACTGCTTATTAGATACCAGTTAGCTCAGCTACAAATAATATTTATTATCTTGATGTACCTTAGAAAAAACCTGCTCTAAGTTGTATTGGAATTCCATTGCCATGTGGAGTGGGAAAATGAATTGGGAGGATGGAAGTGTCAATGTCCACTTTGTACAAGGTCAGTAAGTATTGTAGATTTAAACAAATTACATAAGACTTAGACTAACTACCCTTTCTAAGACACTTACCTTGGCTACCCAGCTTTGACATCAGTCTGGCCTGTGGGTGTGGCACAGTAGAGGAGGCTCCTCCCACTGACGTGGCACTGGAGCTCCTTGCCAAGTTCGAGGACTGCTAGTTCCTACGCAAGGGCCTTGTGTGTCAGGCACCTGGGGCTACGCTGAGAAGCCCATCCCTACTTCCCCTTCATCGAGGATCAACCTTTCCTGGTATGTGGAGGATCTTAATTTATTTTTCAGTGGCTCATCTTTGTACTCCACCCTTTGATAGTGCCACTGAATCCTTCCATTTTATAGCAGAGGGTTATGATTATAATATACAGAATGTTCTGTGGTTATAGCATAGGGTTAGGTTTACATAAGAATAAACAAACATTTAATATTGTTTCATATGATTAAGCATGTTTTGAGAACACTGAAATAAAGTGTCAGGTGTCGTTCAGGTTCAAGAAGGTAACACATGATTTAATACACACAATACAACAATATGGCTGAACCTCCTCCCCTCTCGTTGTTTCTTCCCCAGATCGCAATCCATTGTGAACTACTGCGTTTCTTAGCCTCTTTGAGCCTTAGCTGACAAAATGGATTGCGCAGCAATGTTCTGTCTTCTGATTTTCTATAAAATATAGCCTATTTCTGTTAGTTGTGATTATTTTTTCATGGTATTGAGTGCTGTTGGTTTGAGATGGTCATGAAATAGAAAGGCTTCCAGTATCACGTTTTAGGGAAGACCCAGATGCAGACAGTGTTGAAGTAACAAACGTTTATTACTAGAACAGGGGGCAGGCAAAATGAAAGATCAACCAGAAGTCAGTAATCCAGATTAGAGTCCAAAAGGTACCGAATGGCAGGCAGTCTCAGGGTAGGCAGAGGTCAAATAATCCAGTGTGGTAGAAACAGGATGGCAGGACAAGGAACAGGGTAGGCAGAATGGTCAAAACCATGAACCAGACAGGCGCAAGGGGAAACCACTGGATGGGAATGGCATTTAAATAAAGGACATAGTGTGTCCTTTATTTGAGAACATTTTGATTATATATTGGTTAACTAATATTGATTAACTTATAACTACAACAGACTACATAGTTCAGTATGATATAATATTTAAGTGTGATTGGAAATTAATAATTGAATGCAACATTGAATTGAATGGTTATGAAGTCGTTAATAATTATGTGGAGTATTATGTTTACACGGTGGCCTTTCAGTTCTGCAATAATTAAATTGTTTCTTTTGAATAATGGCATATTTACAATACATTCATGAACTATGCCAGTAGATTATATTGTAGGGGCACAGGTTATTATTAAAGAGTAGAATGTTGATTTTCTATTCCCTCGCCTTGATGCTTGACAATGTCTGTGTATGTTGAGAAGCTCTTTCAGTGGCCTATACATTTTCAATTAAAATATTTGAATCAAGAGCCATGTGTCATAGATTAATCAGTTAATTTTGGGAAATTTGGATTGTTTCAAATTAAAATGATTGAGGATTATTATAGACCAAAAGAGAAGTATGCAGTACAGTATCTTTTCGCTGCTCAGTTGACCAGCTGCTTGAATGGGAGACCCAAGTGGTGGCTCACTCTTCTAAATGACCTAAAAGAAGCCCCCAATTTACTTGAGTCCTTTTCTATTAAGGTATCTTAACGTTTACTCGAGTATGGCAATTGGGTACTTTTTCCACCATTAACTACTACTCAGTAATACTACAGCCAGTGCCGATGGATTTTGGATGCAGACTGTTCTCCGCTTGTTCATGAACTCTAGTATGCTCTGCTTCTCAAGCAGTGGAAAAACCAGAAGCTCTTGTTGCATGCTGGGTAATATTCGGAGAGAGAAGGGGCCAAAGTAGGATCATCATAACCGGCTGACTCAACCTAGTTTTCTCAGTCAGAGCGAAACCACTTTGCTGTCTTGTTTTAAGTCTGACAAGTGTCCACTTCATCTGAACCATGGGAATGAATGGTCAAGATCTTAAGGTATGCCGAAATGTTTATTGGTACACTGCCAACCAACCCGGATACGATGAGACTAGCTAAAGCAAGCTAGCGAGAGACGGGAGGACAACTTCATAGATAGCTAGCTAACAGTTAACGTTAGCTACAAATGTCAGTGTATTAGTAAGCTAGCTAGCATCATAACTACCTACCTAGCTAGTTACTTACTTTGTCACTCCTGTCCTCATATCGAATCAATGTAGAAAAAATATTTTAATAATAATTTAGCCTATTGCTAGTTAGCTATCCATTCGCATAGGCTACCAGGTTGTTGTTGTTATTAGCTTGCTAGCTACGCCATTTGTGCTGGCTAGTGGTAGCTAAATACACAGGCTACGTATCTCGACTAACTAGCTAACAGCCAGCTAGCTTGCTATCCCCCTGCCCTCCCCAGCTGATGGAGAGTACGGTGTATACCAGCCATGGCCTGTTTTCCGTTCTAGCCTAAGCCTGGATGGCACGTATGGTGATTTATCTGTTAGCATAATCAACATTTATTCAGTTAGCTAGTTAACTATCTGGTTAACGTGAGCTATTTGGCTAGCAACTAACTTGCTTCCAGTTGCTAGCTAGCTACCTATCTTTGCTCGGCTAAAATGTAGCTAAATAGCTAGGTTGTGGGTAGTCGGCAACAAATTATCATAGGAAGGGTTGCGTGCTTTCTTTGTTTAGCTTACCCAGAGGTTTCTAGATAGTGATCTGTCAGTTTTAGGCTTGTTGACAGAGTCTAATTTGGTGAATGAATAACTAACTGGACAAGACATGGGGTTGGAGGACACCTGTTTCTGATGTGTCAATTAGTTAACAATGTTGTATTATAAAGAGATTCATGTTGCATTATGAATGTTTATGATACAACATATTATAACACATACCATATCATGGAATCACAGAGCCCATAATAAAGCAATAGGCAGTGTTATTTGTTGTGAATAGCTATCATATCAGATCATTTGTCTTTAATGCCATCTTGCTGTCAATACACAGTATCAGAAGACACTACAAGTAGCCTAGAGATTTAACAATGTTTCAAATGCCTTCCAAGGTTTCATGGCAAGGCTTACTAGGCCTAAGATATCTAGTCAAGGCTTCGTGGGCATGAATTCTCTGTTCTGAAACATGTCCATATTTGTGTCCAGTTTTGACTCAGAACTGTACTTTCAGAGCTCTAGTCTGGATGCGAGTAAAGCACACTGTGGGCTTATAAGTGCATTGTGCAAGTTCAGCCTTGAGCATCCAAAAAGAACATCAATATTCTATGCCCTATGTCTGGTTTAGTGATTAATTCAAAATTGTCAAGGAAATGGATCACACCTGGAGGCACAACACGCCTAGGCCTATGCTCTAAATCTAATATTTCTAAAGGAGGCATTCTACATATCTTGACGGGCCTATGTCAATATACAAATACTACACACACACAACGCTTAGGTCAATGCGAATACAAATTGGGTACAAAGTTCATTGGTTGAAGTAATTAGGCCAGTTTAGATTAACACAACAAATATTTGTACTGATAAAATACATTGTGGCTCATTTTCAGTTCTAATTTGCTACTATTTAGGTAGGTCATAAGAAATGAGTGCTCAACATTGCCTTTCGGGCCTTTTCTACATCACAACACCACTTCACCATTATCACTTAATTACTGTCAATATGAAAACAATCTGTCCACTCTTAGTCTAGAGAGCTTTGGTAATTTAATTTGGGTTTAAGGCTGAAGCAACACACCAGACAAAGAAAACAGCCAAGATCCTAGACTCCCCCAGAGACCGCTTCTAGGTCTGTAGGCTATCATGTTGTCGTTTTGTAAATTCTGACCGTTTAGCCTTCAGAAATGTGTTTTTAAGAGGGAAATAGTGTAATTTCTAGCATTTATATGCCCTTCATTGTTTGGTCACACTAACTAGTGTCTTTACTCTCTAGGTGTAACCTCAAGGCGTAGTGTGACAGCTTTAGGACCATGGAGCCGGACGTGATCCGCATGTACTCCTCCTCCCCACCCCCAATGGAGGACGGAGCTGAGGAAGAGGACGAGGAGTTTGGGGACTTTGGGGGCTTCTCTGGAGTTCCGACCAGCACCAGCTTCAATGAGTTTGACACCCCAGCGACCTTCAATCAGACCCCAGCCTTGGCTGCCACTTCACCACCTGAACTCCTCAACAATGGAGGGGTGGTTAGGTTGTCAAACCTCAGTTCAGGTCCCGTGGGAAGGGGTCCCGTGGTCAAGCGCGCCAACTCCAAGTCAAATGGTGTTGTGCCGGGAGGCTGTCAGTACGACAGTCCTTTGGAGAGAACTGTGAATGTGGAGGAGTTAAAAAAGCTTGCCGACCACACTCGAGCCAATAATCATTCTACCTCCTTGGACAAATCTGGGAGGGGTCAGACTGACAACATGGACAAGCCTGTCGACTGCAATGGTGGGGTCCCGGAAGTTCTGACCAACGGCTTTGTGACTTTTGAAATCGAGGGAATCCCATCTTTGCAGAATTCGAACCGCTCTAAAAAGAAAGGAACCACCACAGAGTGTGCCGACAACTGCCCTCCCAGCAGCCCCGAGGACGACTTTGCGGATTTCTCTGCTTTTCCTAATGTAGACGTTCAAGGACACTCCAGCGAGGTCACAAACCTCACTAGCGAGAACTTGGACAATAGCAACCGGGAAGAACGGCTGGCAGAGGACACCTGCCAGGTGCAGAGGCAGCAGAAGCACTCTAATGTAGAGCAGGGAATCAGGTCAGGGGACGTCGTCAGGGACACTCCTATTACAACTGGATCCAACGACATCGCTGGCTCTGATTCTCTATCGCATCTTGCTGAGGTTCGAGACACTGAAGGCTTGAGCAACGGGGACGGGGGCTTTCAAAGAGACACTGCTAACTCTGAGAAAAGGAACATAGAGCCGGACTTTGCACACAAGCACTCTGCTACTGAGGTGATTGTTAGTGAGGATTCTGCCCCAGAGGAGGTTTGTAGTGAGGATTCTACCCAAGAGTTGGTTTGTGGCGAGGATTCTGCCTCCAAGGCACTTTATATTGATGCACCGGTCGCCCAGAACGGTGTGTATTTGGAGCAGTCGGAAGAGGAGGCAGAAGAAGAGAAGGCAGGTGTCAGTGAAAACAGGGGTTCGTCCGATACAGACGATGAGGATGGGAATGGCGAGCAAGCAGACGAAAAGTCTGCGTCCGGAAACGAAACAGAAACAGAGACGTCTTTCGGCCGACCGCTGTCCACGGATGCCCTTGAGGAGTACGGCGACATCAGCACGACGGGCTCTGTGCCCTCGCCACTGCTCCAAGAGGAGACGGCCACGCCTGCCGACCACAGCCAACTGCTGGAGGACGACGACGGTGAAGACTTTGGTGACTTTGGAGACTTCGGGGACGTGGGCTCTTTTAGCGGACAGGGCTTTGCTGACTTTGACCAGCCAGAGTTGCAACTAGAGGAACAACCTGCACCTCCCACACAGGAACTAGTGGACCACGACAAAGACTTTGGTGAATTTGACGCCCCCAACAGCCACATTGGTGGTGGGAAGGAAATTGAGAATGAAGATGGGGGGAAGTTTGCGGATTTCCCCAGCAACAACAGTTTTGCCGACTTTAGCTCAGCTCCTGTTGGTGCGGACCCTGATCCAGATGCTGGTTGGAATGCCTTTGATGAGCCTGTACAGGGTCAAGGGGAGGGAAATTCCTGGGCTGCATTTGGAGAGGAGCCGACCGCTAATGCTCCTTTGGAAACGGGTGAAGACGAGTGGCAGGAGAGTGAACCTGTAGCAGTCCGTTCATCCAGCAGCCATCAGATCAGTAGAAGAGACAGTCAATCTGTAAGTTTTTCTGTGCGAGTATGACCACTCAGGGTTTGAACTCGGTTCTCCTGCGCACCACAATAACACATTACGCCTCTCAGCTAAAGGCAAGAGATCTCATCACGCAACTTTGTTTCTGAACCACCTCTGTAGCATTCAGAAATGTAGCATACTTGACAGGAAAGTAGTGGTGTTTTAAAAACCCCTCTTACACTAATCGAAGGTGCCCTATTGAATGTTGTTGTTTTGTACTATCCAGGAAAAGTATGCTCAATGACACTTAGAGAAATTCTGACGCTCTCATGACGTTTATCACTAGAGTTGTAGAGCGCCGTACGTACACCTGCCCTCCCTTAGGAATGTGACCAGGCAGGGAATTCCACCTTTTCAAGTACATACCATTTAACAATGCCCCTCCTTGTCCTTGCTATTGGAGTCAAGCGCTCCAATTTATTAAAGATTTGAAATGTGTCGATTGAATCACGTCAGTGTCGGTCATTGTTGGACATAATAGAATACAGCTTTATTGTCTATCGAAACAGACATATCTGAGCTGTCTATTTTATTGTGCATCTCCAGTCCAGCAATGCAGGCTAACTGCCATCTGCCACGCGTGATAACAGAAGACTTATTCAACCCGTATCTTATTCAACAATATTGATTGTGATTAAGTGTTTGTTATATCACTGAACCAGTGTCTGATTCAACAATGTTGGTCGTTATCATGTGTTTGTTATACCAGGTGGCGCTGTGCAGTCGGCTGGAGAAGCTTTTTCTGGAGATTTTCCCCGACGCACCTGCTCCGCAGGTGAGGGTGGAGGTGGTCTCCCTCAAAACCCTGCTGGAGCCTCCTGTGAGGTTACAGCAGGAAGAGCATGAAATGATGAGCGGTGTGCCAGACAATGGGTGAGAGAAATACCCCCCTTTTTTAATTAGGGCTGGGACGATACCAGTATTGCAATATTTTTTTTCTGTGGCAAAAATGAAAATACGAAGCAGGCCAAACTCCTTGATCCATAACCTGCTGTATGTAAAATATTGGAAAATAAACAGATGTGACTGGATGACAACATGTTTGTTTCCAGCATTAGGACTGTTTTCCTAAAGCAATTAAACCGCTTCATGTTTTGTTTCCTTGCCATGATGTCAACGAGTATCGGGATGCTAGTATCGTGTCGACCCTAATATCCCATAACTACACACAATCTCATCAATACACAGAAAAACTCTGGTCTGCTCTCTTTTTTTTATACAGCAGAAATATACTGTTACTGTGTATACTATGCAGTCAAGAATATTTGCGTACTACTATGACATATTTTTTTGTTCCTGCTTTGTCATCGGTGTCCGTTGCTACAGGGCCGAGGGGGACGTGTTGTGGAGGCAACTGCTGGACATCCACGAGGCATTTGGCCTGCGGCACCAGTGGGGCGGCTCGCACAGCAACAAGACACTACTCTGCTCCCTGGGCATCGACATTAGGAACATTGTGAGTTCTGCAGCCAGTCAGAAGACATCACATTGTCTGTATCCCAAATGGCACCTTATTCCCTATATAGTGCACTATTTTTGACCAGAGCACATAGTGATATAGGGAATAGGGTGCCATTTTGGGACATGCCATTCTCCCCCTTTCTGTGACCTTGTCCTTTTTTATTAATGGCTCTGTGAGAAAAAACACTAACCGTGATTGTATTTCAGATGTATTGCGAGAATGTTTTAACTTTTTGTCTGTCAAATGGAAAAAGGTTGTTTAAGACTTATTTGCAGCAGAGAGAGGAGGAAAGATTGTGAAATGTGTTCTGTGTTTCCCCATAGCTTTTCACAGGTCAGAAGAAGCAGCCAGTGATAGTTCCAATGTATGCTGCCAGCCTGGTGAGTTAACTATACGCTGCAAGGATGTATTCATCTCCCCCTTCAAACCACCCACATGCTCCCTCAATTGTTTTTGCCCTTCTCGAGGAAACTGAGGAAAGAGACAACTCTGGGATTATAAAATTGAAAAAATTCTGGTGACATTTTTGTTAACTGGTTGCAAAATGTTTTTTACTGACACGTCCTACGGTTACAACATGGTTACAACAGGTCTTAACCAGAATTGTTCAACCCTATACACATACCAGTATTTAGTACGTTTAGGATGTAACCCTGCCTCTCTGTTACCTAGGGCATGCTGGAACCCACCAAAGAGCCAGTAAAACCCATATCAGCGGCAGAGATGATCACGTCCATAGCACAACAAGTACCTCCAGTGGCCCCAGCAGAGATCATAAGCACTAGTCCACCAGACACAGCCCAGGTTGGACTCCTACATTGAATAACTATGATCCTTTTGGGGCACAATGTTTGAAATTTTGATCTTTTTATATTTTGTGCTTTTTTTTCAGGCCTTTTAGATGCATTTCTTCTCATCGGTAGTCGTATAAGTATATACCAGGGCACTCCAACCATGATCCTGGAGAGCTACCATAGTGTAGGTTTTCAACCCTAATCTAGCACACCTGATTCTAATAATTGATTGATTGATCAGTAGAACCAGGTTAGTTTCAACTGGGGTTGGAGCGAAAACCTAGAGGAGGGTTGCTCTCCAGGAGCAGGGTTGGAGATCCCAGGTGGTGTATACTGTATTGCAGAGGATGCTGGTGGGAGGAGCTATAGGAGAACGGGCTCATTGTAATGACTGGAATGGCATAAATGGAACAGTGTCAATCCACATGTTTGACTCTGTTCCCTTTATTCCATTTCAACCTTTACAATGAGCCAGTCCTCCTATAGCTCCTCCCACCAGCCTCCACTGCTGTATTGACTGTAAGGCCAATTGTCACAACTGTATACAATGATTATAGAGTGTTTGTATGTGTTCTACAGTAATTGGTCTAATGTAGAACCTGAGGTGCTTTTCAAACAAGTTGGATAAATTATTTGGCTAGATCAGGTATTCCCAAACTTGGGTACGTGCAATGCCATCGGGGTTACGCCAAATAAAAATGAGATACATATTTTCTTTATTCTTCACATTTTCAAATAGTACATTTATATTTCCAACGGGACTATACATTTGGGTGATGTTTTTTTTCTCGCCTGAGTAGCCTCGTTTCACTGCCAAAAATAAAATGAAACCATCTAGTGTTCAGTGAAATAAAAACACAATGTCAAATAATTAACATCCAATCACATTAACCGTTATTCTCTCGCGAGAAACCTTCACTCTTGCACAGACATTTAGAAACTAAACATGACAATTTGAAAAATAAGCCACGGGAGTTTTTTGAGTGAGAATAAAGAGGACTTTTGAATAAAGACGTATAAAAGCAACAGGTACCATTAATAAGAAGGGGCTAGAAGCGTCTTATATGGTGAGCTCCTGAGTGGCTAGGACAGGCAAGCACCATGCTATTGTGGAGGACTTCCCTCTTGCTGCTGTGGATATGGCTGGGACAATAGGCCAAATAGAAAAACTATACAGACAATGCCTCCAAATAACACTGTTTCACGACGCATCAGTGACATAGCAGGAGATGTTTTGAAACAATTACTGTGTCGCATACAAGCCAGTGAATTATATGCGTTACAGCTGGATGAGTCAAAAGACGTGGCAGGCCTGGTACAGTCCATTACGTTTATGGGGGGGTCAATTAAGGAAGACACCCTCTTCTGGAAACCAGGACAACATGAGAGGATATTTTAAGTACTGGACAGCTTTGTGATGTCAAATGGACTTTGGTGATCAAGATGTGTTGGTATCTGTACTGATGGCGCAAAAGCCATGACAGGGAGACATAGTGGAGTGGTAACACTCGTGCAAGCAGTTGCTCCCGACGTCACTTGGGTACACTGCAGCATCCACCGAGAGGCTCTTGCTGCCAAGGGAATGCCTGACATCTTGAAAGACGTTTTGGACAGTACGGTGAAAATGGTTAACTTTGTTAAAGCACATCTTCGACTGTGTCATCGACTGATAGATTGCTATACCATATGATGTTGGTTAGCTGATACATAAAATACCTATCTGGGCATTGTAATATTTGGCAAGCGTCAGCAAGGCCTTGGCAGAGAAACGGGCCCATGAAGTGGTAAGCTGATTTGTTAAATACCTATCCAGGCGTTGTAAGATATGGCATCGGTCTGCAATGTAGTCTGGTAGGAACTCAACCTTAGACTGCTGAGTTGTTGTAAGGGTAGAAGCCAGTGGAGGCTGCTGAGGGGAGGATGGCTCATATTAATGACTGGAACAGATTGAATGGAAGGCCAAGTGTTTGATGTATTTGATACCGTTCCACTGATTCCTCGAGCCCGTCCTCCCTAATAAAGTTGCTACTAACCTCCTGGGATAGAAGCAGACCATTAGCAAGCTTCCTGACCACCTGCACAGGTGAATCACCTGTTGACAAAGCTGTTCACTTTTACTGAGTGTCACCACCCTCTTCTGAGCTTGTTTGTTCCTCCTCACCAGGAAGTGCTCCCGCCCGTCCAGTTTGACTGGAGCAGCAGTGGCCTTACTAACCCCCTGGACGGTAGGTCCCTCCCCCAAACCACCTGCTGAGATAATGAATTGTCCCCATTGGCTCTATCCAGAGCTAGTTCTATTCCTTTTTTCCACCACTGTTGACCTGTTTTTGCCTGCTGTCTTCCATTGGACAACCTCATTTTATGTTTATTTCATCAACCATTGGTCATTACATGTTATAGTTTTACACAGCGTTACGTGAATTATGTTTTAAAGACTATAGTATAAGATTACAGACAATTCTTATCCACATGCGCCACGTTTTTGTGTATTTCATTGCCATATTGGACCATTTCTGATTTCACTTGTTATATCCAGATGCATAAAATATATTTATCTCATCAAATCTTCTCCTTATGCCTTTTGTTAGCAACAAATCATTTAGCTAAATTGCAAAATAATTTGTTCTGCACGGTTCATGCTACAAAGCCATGATGCCATTCATACTTCAAAATGTCAATGCAGATTTTTCATTAACCTGTAGATAGAATCTCACAGTATTTTCTCATTAACACAGCTACGTCAGTTAGCTTGCCCTGGGTCATGTTCATTAGGCATCAAATGGAGTAAAACAGAGGGACTACCTGGATTTAAGAAACTCCTGGAGTTTCTTATTTTTCAGTCGCAAAATGTTTTCAAACCTTTCGTGCCTACTGAACACGAACCCTGTGCTCTTTCTTTGGAACTAACAATAATGACCAGCTCAGCTGCATGTCTTTTAAGTGCATCTCTTTCCTGACTTCTTCTCTGTGTTATAACCCACTGCCGCCTCGGTCTGCCTGTCCGCTATGTTGAATGTCAAGCGAGCGGAGGCTCGTCTCTGCTCAACCTCGATTTCTTTGGGCCCGTGGAGGACTCTGGCCCTAGCAGCTCCACCTCCATCCCAGGTTAGCACAGGAAACTCTAACCCCCTGACTGCCAGATTATTTGTTTCATAAATTTGTCTGAATCCCAAATGGACTGTTTCCCTCTACACCCTATGCAGAGACCGGAGAGGATTGTAATAGCGGTAAAACAATACAGTGATAATTCCACCTATCTGATCGTAAGGCAAGGTTGACCTACTATCATATATGGCTTACACCGATTGAATCCTCATGGATCTTCACAGGGTGTAGAGGTCTAGGAATCCATTTGGGATAAGGCCTTATTCTTTCGCCGATTCCTCTTACCTCTGTCAAAATGCACTGGGGGAGGTCAGAGAGGAGGAAGCTTGGATCTTCTCCAAATGAGATTTGGGAAAGAGGCGAGGACTGAAGGATGATGCGAGGAATGATAATTATTAAAGAGCCTCTGCCATACTCAGTTTTCTCTTCTATTTGTTTTAGATGTCTTCTGGTCTTCACTTTTAGATACTGACCTCACTAAATCAAGGTCTTGTTTTTTCTGTGTTTATATTACCAACTGAATCAGAATATCTACCAAAATATCTGGGAATTGGCTACACTGAAGTGTAATAAAGTGCATCCCCCTCCCTTGTTCTGAGTGGACTAGTAGACCATGTATGTGTCTCAACTACTTTTGACCAAAGTAGTGCACTATATAGGGGATAGGCTGCCATTTGGGACATATCCAATATAATGTGTTTGTGTGGTTAGGTGTGGACCCGGAGCTGTATGAGCTAACCACCGCTAAACTGGACCCCAGTGGCTCTGGGACCCGTGTGGCTGATGCCTTTGCCCGCCTTATGTCTACTATGGAGAAGACCAGCACCTCTACCAGGTTGGTCTATTACTGCTCCACCAAAAATCTTTCAGGGAGAAGGTGCTCAAAATGAAAATCCCCCCCTTAAAAAAAAAAATCTACATTAATAAATCGTATCCTGAAATCCGTAACATACTAACTGCCTCTGTAGCGCACATTTTTAAGCAAGCTACTTGCAGTGCCACCTAAAGACATGATTGACATAGCCCGCACTCTTTTCCCAATCAGCTGATCGTTGATGATTGGTGTACATTTTCTAGTTAGGTAGCTCAATTATTATTTTACTCATTGTGATTTAACTTCATTACTCCTAATAACTTCATAATAAAGCCTAATATTTATATTATTTATTTTCTAACTCATGATAAATGGCTAGTGGCTTGTGTGGATATTTTAGTATATGGTGCTTAGTTAGAATCTAGACTACCTGTGTTCAGTACTTAATTTGTAAATTGGGAGGTGCCGGAACAAAAAGTGAGTGCGGGGGGTGGGGCCTCTGAGGTACCAGAGCGCATTATATATACATTTTTTAAAACCTTTTTTATGTTAAAGTATTGCCTGCGTATCATTGCATTTACATAGTGGTATAGAGCAGTCGAGGAGCTTACAGAAGTTGCACACATGGGGACCATTTATAGTAGACTAGGGTCTGGGAGATGTGCCTTCTTTATTAACACATTTCATGCAATTCTACATCATTTTAAATGGCTGGTGGCAAAATCTTTTTTAATACCGCACAAATGATTTGAATTGACAGGCTATTAAACTGAGCATCAGAGATGAATACAAATGGCCTTGTCTTGAATCCATCAATAGCTTAGGACTAGGTGAGTGGAGACACATTTGCACAAAAACGGAAGAGGAAATTATAGTCCTAAAACGGGGTGGCGAACTTGACGACGTCACGGCGACTTGGGGAGGTGGGTTCAAAAATGAAATAAAAGGGCAATTGGCGAGTGGGGAAGGAAAAGGGGGGCAGGTGCTCGGGCACAGGTAGACTATCTGCGCACATGCCTGCATGCATGACTAAGTCTCTTTTGATCACAACGTCTGCTAAATGGCATATATTATAAATGGCACCCTCTTCCCTTTTTTAAAATTTTTATAGTGCACTACCGTTGACCAAAAGTAGTGCGCTATAAAGGGAATAGGGTGCCATTTGGGATGTGGCCAGAGTCAATTGCACCCCTTGGAGATGAGTATAGCAAAACAATACAAATCTAACACAACCAACATCTCACTCCCAAACATGAAATCAAGTTTTATTTGTCACATGCGCCGAATACAACTGGTGTAGACTACAGTGAAATGCTTGCTTACGAGCCATTCCCAACAATGCGGAGTTTAAACAATGAAGTAGTAACACGAGGAATAAAAATGAACAATAGATTGGAGCTATATACAGGGAGTACCAGATCAGTGTGCAGTAATTGGGTAAGCAATGATACTATAAAGAGAATAACGTTAATATATTTGACGTTAGTTAGAGTTGATACTTTTTAAGTCAAAAGTTAGTTAAATGGTGAACACAAGCAACCCTGGTATTTCTAGACATGCAGGGCTGGAATGACTTTAATTTAACCACATTCTAGTGGGGACCCTTTGAAACTGTTGGTCTACTAGATGGAGACAGATTTTCTAACGTCACTGTCGGAACCCCTTACATTTTAAACATTTTATTTACCCTTTTTATTTAACTAGGCAAGTCAGTTAAGAACAAATTCTTATTTACAATGCCGGCCAAACCCGGACGACGCTTGGTCAATTGTGCGCCGCCCTATGGGACTCTCAATCACGGCCGGATGTGATACAGCCTGGATTCGAACCAGGGACTGTAGTGACGCCTCTTGCACTGAGATGCAGTGCCTTAGACCGCTGCGCCACTCGGGAGCCCTAAAACGAACACGAACCCACAATCCCTGGCTTAGGAGGCCAGTGCCTTATCCATTAGGCCACTGGGGCACGTGCATAATCATGCAGACAGGATGTATTTGGGGGCGAGACAAACACATCTGTATTATCAGCCAGAGAGCGCTTGCTACATCTTGGCTTTCTCAATTCTCTTTCCTTGATTCCTCGTGTCCCCTTTTTCTCCCCTCTGACCTTCTCCAATGTGTCTCGAGAAGGTGGTGAGGAAAGAGGAAAGACACATGAGAAAGGGGCAAAGCCCATTGAGAATCTGACTGTGGCTCATTAATTTAGTGAAGGATGAAGGAATGTGTCCCTATTCCATTTGCACCATGGTCAAATCTAGTGCTCCACAAAGGGAATATTGTGCTATTTGGGATACTGTGTGTGTGTGTGTGTGTGTGTGTGTGTGTGTGTGTGTGTGTGTGTGTGCTCCAATAAAAATGGTGTCCCTCTCCTTCTCTCTGATTCTGCAGAAAGCCCCGGAAAGAGGAGAACCTAAGTGAGGAGACGTTGAAGGTGATTGCAGGGCTACCAGACCTGTCTTTCATGCAGGCCAAGGTGCTGATGTTCCCCACCACTCTGACCCCCCTGGGCTGCTCCTCTGACCCCGACCCTGACCCCACACTCGACTGATCCACCCCGCCCCAACTCCATCAATGCCCTCCTCTTCTCCTCCTTATCACCGTCTGTCATTCTATCACTATATCATGAAGTTATCCTTTTTGCTTCCATGCCATCATCCTTTTTTGTCATTTTCTCCCTTTTTTTTATTTGTTATTTTCAGTTTTAATCTTTTTAATCAAGTGAAGCATTTAGCGATTTGTCCTTGTGAATGGAGAATGTTTATTCAGACCTGGACTAGGCTAAGCCTGTAAAGCGAAGCTTTGTCGATAGCAGAGCAAAAGAACATATTAAAGCAGTTTAACTTCTAGATCAAGGTCCTTGAGAGAGGCCGCTTGTTTATGATAGGAGAATCAATGTGTACATAATCAGGGACGAATTGTGTTGGTTTTCAAAGGTGGCTTTTACCTTTCTCATTGTGGCGGGCGTGTGTCAATGTTTGTCTTTGTGAGGAAATGAAACACTGGTTGAACCTCTTCAAAGCGAGGCTTGAGTAAAGTGAAGTGGGATATACAC
Organism: Oncorhynchus gorbuscha; assembly: GCF_021184085.1. Taxonomy (NCBI): domain Eukaryota; kingdom Metazoa; phylum Chordata; class Actinopteri; order Salmoniformes; family Salmonidae; genus Oncorhynchus; species Oncorhynchus gorbuscha. The sequence continues at coordinate 15,058,272 of NC_060198.1, forward strand.
TGAGTGTAGAAACCATTAGGAACACTTTCCTATATTGAGTTGCACCTCCTTTTGCCCTCAGAACAGCCTCAATTCGTCGGGGTGTGGACTCTACAAGGTGTCGAAAGCGTTCCACAGGGATGCTGGCCCAATGCATACCACAGTTGTCAAGTTGACTGGCACCCATATACACAATCCATGTCTCAATTGTCTCCAGGCTTAAAAATCCTTTAACATTTCATCTACACTGATGGAAGTGGATTTAACTAGTGACATCAATAAGGAATCATAGCTTTCACCTGGTCAGTCATGGAAAGAGCAGGCAGTCCTAATGTTTTGTTCACTCAATGTATGACTACGTATGTGTGTGTAAATGTATGTGTGACTTGAAACCACACGGCCTGCAAAATCCAGCTGAATGTTTTTTCCCCCTGTTGTGTTAATGGCCTTACTTGTTTTTGTTTTGTCCTTTTACATAAGGCCTAGGTTTGATTCTTAACTTGATTTCTTAACCCATGGCTAAAAATGCGCTCTTAATGTATGCTCAGTCGTTAAGCGATTTAACTGTAGCCAGTTTTTCTTGCGTCTCCCATTGATGCAGTCAAACAGCCATGAAAATGGCGGTATGTCACGGATGACTGTTTTGTGTTGAATTCTATTCTTTAGAACTTTATTCTGTTTTGGGGACGGGTGGTAAAAAGAGGGGGAATCATGGTTTAAACCACTGACAGATTGTCATTCGTATAATTTCAATCGTTATATCAGTATAGCTGGTCTGAGTGAAGGTCAGCCTACATTACAAGGGAATAAGGGACCAATTTCTGCTTCCATGTGTCTGGTTATACACACTTATGAAGTTATTTTTCTTTTGTTTTGCTGACATTCTCTACCAATATTTTTGTTGTTATACCACTGTCAACCTGTTCCCAGGAGGATTTTGCACATTGTAAAGATGAAATGGATGTAATCATAGTTCACTGTGGCTTTAGACTGTGTACTATGGACTGTAAAATGTATGGGGAAAATTCCTATGGAAAAAAAAATAACTTGAAGAGCCTGTGAAAAGGTTAACATGCATGTCCGGGTTCTTTTCAGACTTTAAGTGTGTAAATTTTACTTTTAGTGTACACAAGAAATTAAAATAATTTAAGAGAAAGTGCTGTGGTCCTTCATGCGCCATTACTTCTCCCAACAAGGAATGAATGAACAATGAATTCATACAAACTTGTCTCTTGTGCATTTTATATTTATTAATTCTATTAAGTGGGCCTATTAAACCAGGCCTAGAGAAAGTTTTCATATACTATTTTAATTCATAGCCATTGGGCTTGGTCCACAGTTCTGAAAGGGAAAGTATGAGTAGCAGTGTGGTCTTACGAAGAGGACACGGCACACTGGACTTGGGGCCAGAACTCTAGCCAGCCAGACTACTGAAAATCCAATGCTTGGTATGTCTAGGTGTCCAAGGACTGCCCAAAAGAGTCCATAACCTGTGTACAGAAGATATGCAAGTAAGAGTAAGCATGGGCAGGTGGATAGGTATGTACCTTGAGGCAGGCAGCTTAGTTTCTAAACTTTGACCGGCAATGTTGACCACCTGGAATGATGGCAAGTATATTAAAGAAATCAAAAAGGTCCGTCAAAGGGATTTGGGTCCCACATCGGTTTGATGTGCAGGAGCAGACCAAACGACCAGGTCCAACCCTCACCTCAAATGGGTTTTTGAAAAGGACAGGAGTCAAGGGCCTTTGCTCTCCTCCTTTTCACCTATTTCAAAAGTAATGAGGTTGTGGAGAGGGAAGGTTGACAGAAAGGTGCTGGTTTGAAATGAGATGGTCCTTCACTCACGTGTCATATTGATAAAACAGTAGTATAGTTTACTCTGACAAACAGCTGATTCAAAGGGGTTGGGGCAGATAAAGCTTCTTTTGTGGGATACACTGAAATCACACTCATCGAACCACTACACCACATCTGTTTCCGGGTCACAGAGAACAGACTTTTGACCAAATGAGAAAACCCTAAGGAAATGCAATTGAGATTCTCCCATGGCAACCAAAAGTCTTGAACCAAAGAGTGCAGACTAGCCAGGCCCTTTGTCAACTCCAAAACAGGAAATTACCTCAGAGTACCTTTGTCAGGTTATACTATGGAGGGAAACCAGACTGGCATACCAGCACAGGCCACAAGTAGTCACGGGCACATTTTAGAGCAAAGGTATTCAACTCTTATCTTAGAGGTCCGGAGCCTGCTGGTTCTGTTCTACCTGGTGTCCCTAATTAGAGGGGGACAGTGGGGGATAAAAGCAGTGGAACTAGATATGGAGGTCCAGAGATGAGTTTGAAAGTTATAGAGTATTAGTTCAAATGGGACACATGAACAGGCTGAGAATTGTTGACATTTCATTTATTGTATAAAATAAATCTACAAAAGTATAACTGCATTAAAGTCGTATGCACATTTATACATAAAAATAATCAGATATTTCAGACCAATTAATACATATTGCATAGAACAAGGCACAGATTGAAGGTCAGTGTTAAAATACAGCCATTTTCGAAAACAGGTCAACTTAAAAACAAAATCGGCGAGATGACTGGAAATGACCACATTTGCTTCCATTTAAAAATAAGAATAATAAACCATAATGCAAAGAACAGTAAGCAGCATAACATTTTTTTGCCACTGACTGACGAGAAATGCTTTGTTTTAAAGGCTTTGGATTACTAAAGTCATCACTGAAAGTTGTTGGCTAACTGCTTCCCGAACTGATCGATTGCCAAACACCAGAGACATAGCCCACCACACTGACTACCGGCATTCACTTCCCTGAAAAACAAAACCAGGGTCAAATATATTACACTGCATTTCTTCACACATTACTAGCAGAATTTGACTGCATGTTCTGTACAACCCAAATGTTAGTGTCATGTTTGAATAAATATATGTGGTACACCAGAAATTAATTATAAATAACTTCATAATCACTTAGTACAGATTATTTTCAACATTTCTTGATGTCTGCCATTGTGTTTGAACTGTGAACTAAAGACCTTGCAAGGTTACCCTTGTATATTTCACTTGATATCCTTGAGTCAGATCAGTTGAGCAAATTCAAAAACATGCCATAAAGGAAACGTAGTCCATCTACAAATAGAGAGTTGAAAGGTCATACACAGCAGTATGATCAATTCAACGAACAAATTATGAATAATACATTAAAATATAGAAGAAAAAAAAGAAACTTGTATGAGGCCTATGAAAAAGGTCAACATTGATAAGCTGTCCACATACAAAATATTGTTAAAGTACCCTAAATTTGGATGCATCGGTGTATACCCATGGTGCTGTGTGCAAAATATATATATCTTTGCATTTGGAGAAGAGAAGAAAATTGTAGTACAGACAAAGGCACTCAAATTGCAATCAAATAAATGCATTCCATACAGTATATTCAACATTTTGTTTCCATTTTGGAAAGGCGAGCACAACGCATGCACAGTGTAGTTAAAACGTCTCTGGTGAAGTCTCTTACAATTTACGGACATAGGGAAAAAAACAATAATCATTTTAACATTTCACCGCCTACGGCACTTTTTATCGAGTTTGTCGTGTTCCTTAAGGGCACAACAAAACCGAAATTTCTTATTGGACAAGCAACTTGCCGTTTCATTCAGTTCTTCCTTTTTGTGCCTATTGAACACGATCTCGATGTCAGTCAAGACCCCACCAGGACTTCCATAATGTGGTCGAGCTCAGCCAGGTCCATTTTGAAGGGCTGGTTTTGAACCAGAGGGGGAGAGCCCGCCCCTCCCCCGCTGTAACTGGACAGAGTCTTGACCAGGTCGTCCGCAGTGACCATGGGGGTCGTTTTGGACACCCCCAAGTTCGGCGGTATTGAAGAGGCACCGCAGGGGAGGTTAAAGTCATACATGGAGGTGTCGATGTCCGTGAATAGAATGTCATCCAGAGCAAAGTCAGTGAGGAAGCCCCCGGAGGAGGGCAATATGTCTGCGTGGGCGCTGGGAGGGTCTGTTTTTGCAGCCTGGCTTTCGTCCAGCAAGAGCGACTCCTTGTCCTTCGGGCTGTATGTCCTCCCTTCCTCTTTCATGTCTATCCCTGCTGGTAGAGAGAGTGGGGGCTGGGGTGAAGGTGGAGGAGACAAAGGTAGGGAGGAGGTAGTAGAGGTTGTCACTGCGATGGGGCACAGCTCCTCGATCTCCTCCAAAGCTGAGGAGAAGCTGTCCTTGGCAGGAGGCGGGGGGGGCTCTGACGGTCTCAGCGAGACAGGGTGGTGACCCAGGGGGTGTGGTGAGGACGGCGGCAAGGCGAAGAACAGTGGCGGGTCATCGTCCAGGAGCGAGGCCGGGGTCAAACCAGAGTCCAGCGACGACAGTGGCGAGAGGGGCGGGGAGAGGACGCCGCCGAACGCAGATGTCGGAGCTTCGTGGTAGCCCTCGTCCTCGGTGATATTCGGCGCCGGCGGCGGGACGGCAAAGAAGTGTGCGCGCAGCCCCGCACCGCCTTCCTCTTTGAACTCGTGGTGGATGCGGCGGATGACGTTGTTGATGAGCACGCGGCGCTGCAGGGCTGGCTCAGTGGCGGGCATCCGCGGCGGCCCATACAGCTTCATCAAGGAGATGTTTAGCACCGTCTGGCGCTGCAGCGTGTAGTTAACCCTTGAGTGGCTGCCCGCTGCTCCGGCCGCTGATGTGAGGAGCGCCTTGCCCTCCTCCAGGCCGTCCTCATCCAGTTTGCGCTTCACACCGTTACCCAACATATATCTGTGGGAGAGACCAGAAACAAGGTGTCAGGAGAAAAATATATATGGTTGCTTTTACGTCATATGTGAAAGAGTGAGTAGTAGTCAGTGAGGCACAGCTATGTGAAAGAATGACTGCTGGGAGACATACCACACCAAAACGAAGTGAGATAGATGTCAGTTACACTTGTATGTGATATGAGTGTTTAAAATTAACAAACATCTGTGAGAGGAAAATCCCTCGTTCATAGTTTTATCAGCAATATAACAAGTGGAAAACACCCACTTCTCACTCAAACTACAACACAAGCTTCCTGGAAGCAGAGGGGCTTCCTTGCAAACAGTGACAAGAAATTCAATGAGAAAGCAGCGAACACACGCTCAGTGTCAGTGTATAGGGGGGGGGGATTGGTGTCAGCTGACCAACTAGCATGTGAGGCCGCGTCAGCTGACTAGGTGGGTGGCAGCAAGCTCTGACAAAGTGGAATAGTCACAAATGGCACCCCATTCCTTTTATAGTGCACTACTTTTGACCAGCTCTATGGGCCCTCGTCAAAAGTACTACACTAAATAGGGAATATGGTGCCATTTGGGACCCAAGCAAGTTCCCAGCTGAACCACCTGACTCAATCAGAATACGGTGCTAACAGACGTGTCAGCACAGGAAACTGACTTCCTGCCCGGACACAGCAAAGAAAACAGGCAGAAATGGACCTGCTGTTTTATCGATTTACGCTTAAAATGGTCACATTTGGGCCTTTAAATTTGTATTTTATTTTTAAAGCCCAAATGTGACCATTTTAAGTTAACGACTCCAACCTAAGTGTATATTAATACACACAGTTGAAGTTTAAATGTATTTGGCTAAGATGTATGTAAACTCAGTTTCACAATTCCTGACATTTAATCCTCCATATGGCAGATGGCAGGACTCTGCACTAGAGTGCAGAGTCCTGCCCGCCATAGATGGCGCCCCCATCTGTCCAAAAGCCCATCATTCAATACCATGGAACCCGTTTTACGTCAATATAGCCACGCAGCACACTTAACACGCCCTGTGACGTTTCATGCTCGTGAATCATGAAACAGAACAATTTGTCCTTATGAATGACATCCCACCACATGTATAGTGAACAAAAAAGTCAATGCATAAACATCTCAGCCCTCACACGGTTTTCACCATATCAATTGCGGCCGGTCTGCAGTAGTGTGCGGTTTCATAGCGTAGTGGGCAACGACTAAGTGCAACGACTAAGTGCGGCGCTCTCTGGTTTAATTTTATCTCCCATTTAGATTTTTAAAAGGTAAACTACATTACAATGTTATAAAGACAACATATACATTTTCTTAGAATGATGATTTCTTTTCAGGATTTGGGAAATTCTCCCACGGCCCCATTTTCGTATCGGGGACCCCTAGTTTGGGAACTGCCGCACTAGAATGCCTCCCAAACTGTCACCTAAGATGGAGCACAGAGCACACCTCTCCTGCAGTGCATTGTCTCACTGGTACGTGTAACTCTACCCCGCTACATAAAATACTGCACACAGCCTGCGAGAGACTCGCCCCTTTCAGTCCGTTGTGTAACGTATGCTACCTTTATGAAAGCCAGAGGAAAAGAGATTCCCTATCCCATTTCCAAACCATGTTCTTGTAGAGAACATTGCTGTGTGATAGAGTGAGTGACTGAGTGAGAGGGTTTGAGTGTGTCAGCTTTGCTTAGAGCCACACACCAACTTGGACTCTGAACACCAACCCCCCCACCCCACACACACACGGAGGGAAGTGCATGCGCTGGCTGGGGATAGCTCCACACTCGCCTGTTACCATGACGAATACAGTCAGCTGGGAATCCAAGGAGAGAGAGGGAGGGAGGGAGGAGGTATGGATGAGGTAGGGAGGAGGGACAAGCAGATGAGGAAAGAAAGAACCAAAATGTTTCTTCACTCAGGCTGCCATCACTATTGCAGCTAGTGCTGCTGCTTGCATATGGAAGTGGAGGTAAGAGAGCAACTTGGAGTGCATCCAAAATGGCCCCTTATTCACTAGTGCACTACTTTGATGTAACTAGGCTACATTTTGTAGTAGTTCCCTCACTGCAAATACTATGCCTCCCCCACTCTGTAAAATGATTCATCAGCCCCGTATTCCACCCCTGCTCCGTTCACTTATTCCTTTCACACGTGGGGCCCTTTGACGCTGCCATCTGCTGACACCGTCTGAAGTCAGTTGAGAGATGCAGAGAGAGAGCGAGAGACAGAGAATAGAGAAGACTGACGGGATTTCGGGTGACTAGGAAAAACAGGGGTGACAGAAAGACAGAGGAAAGGAAGGTGAAAGGGAGAGTTGAGAAAAAAAAAGAAAAAAAAAGAGCAGCAATATAGAAATAGGAACACACCTTCCGTTGACAAAAACACAGAAGTGTCTGGTTACAACAGCATTCCAGGCACACAGAAGGCTTTCTTTCACTCCATACTCGCAGCAGGCTTACAGCGATGGCACTCAGATTACACTCAGATTGGGACGAGGCGATGTCCACCCCTCAAGCACATGACCACTTCAAACTCATGTCCCAACATGAACTTCTTGGTTCTCCCAAGAGCTCTGTGTTCCGATATACCAGGGTCATATTTATTAGTGCACACCGTAGCACAACGTGCTTTAACTGGAGAAAAAAAATACTAAAACAGGAGTTCCTTATTGGACAAGTTCATGCAGTCCCTCCCTGTTTGCTTCCTAGTGTATACGACCCAGAATCCGTCCACATGTTATTGATAATTATTTAGTAATGTTATTTCAGTGTGTACTTCCATGAAGTGCCAGGGATTTGTAGAGCCCCATCTGGGACAAGGTCAAAATGTCATTGGATTATATATTTTTTTAGGGTGGTAGCGGGCAACTGCATGCCTTACATACTAATCAGGCATCGTCATCTTGAGGAGGGTCTCGGTTGCACACCGATTTCTAATACAAACTCTGCTGTGCACACTTAGGCTGGAAGAGCAATTCCAGATCCTGCACCTTTCTCAATGGCACAGTGCAGCCTGCACCGGAGATTGCAACCCTCATTCATCAACAAGCCTAATCATTCTATTTCCCACACTACTTCTTTAAAGTTCTGTCACACTTCCAAGTCCTTCAAGATTGCAGTAAAAGTTAAACATTCATATTTGGAATGCAAGCATTTTCGGCCTCAATTTTGCCCAAAAGGTTCCTGGAAGATAATAATTTTATGCCAGGTTGAAAGACAAGGTTCACTGTTGGGCTCTGGTCATGCGAGAAACCACACTCAGAAGCCAGGCTGGCCTGGCATTAGGATTGTTTGCCTAGGTTTCTCCAGCAGGCAAGTGGATGCTTGTAGCACTGATTTACTGGGCTTGTTTGGAAGAGACTCCAACTGCGTCTGAAACTGCACCCTATATAGTGCACTACTTTAGACTAGGGCCTTGGTCAAAATAATCTGACGATACAGGGGATAGGGTGCCATTTTGGAAGGACCTAAGCTTGTTTGGAAGAGACGCAGAGTTACGGAGAGTTATTTTGATTGATCACCAAGAGGGAGATTTCAGAGCCAATTCGCTGAAATATTTAGGTGAACTTCAGCCCTCCTGCTCGCATAGTAGAAGAAAAAGGAAAAATAGGAACGAATAGTGTTTACTGGAAACCAGAGCAGACAGAGTCAAGGAAGCAAAGGTGGACTTTAGTCACGGAGATGGAATGCTGAGTCTAGTAGTAGTGTGGACTGTGTGCCTACTGCAAATCTGTGCAGATTCCTTGTGGTTGATCATTGCATGTTGGTAATACTTTGGGGGATTTCTTACTATTCTTTTTCATATTTTAATTAATGCCTCCAATTCCTTTTGTGTTTTTTTCGGCAATTCATACACATGTTAAAATCGTTATCATTATTAAATAAAATTAAGGAAATGTTGCATTAGGCCTCAGAGTTGAACTAAGGCACAATCATTTCCAAATCATGCAACCGAACTCTACCAAAAAATTAAAATAAATAAATAAATAAATTTAAAAATCCATATTTCCCTGTGCAAATATGAATGTCACTCTGCCCTGCAGTTGAAATGCAAATAACACTTTGCACTGTTAGGTTCCTACAAGGCAGCAGCCAGAACTAGCCTTATTTTTTTTACCACCCACATCTCTGAACCAGCGCTAAACTATTTGAAAATCTTTACAGAAGTAGTTAAAAGCTTCACAAAACGGTAAAACAAAACCAGAGGGCTGTATCAGATTAATTCAGAGGCCCCATTCCCCCAGTGAAGTCCAAGTATGGCGTACGCATTAACTTTTAGCCTAAACAGTTTGAAAAGGCATGTATGCCTTCTATTTTCTAAACTACTAGTTTAGCTCCCAGGACCTATGGCTCATCATATTCCTATAAAAAGGTGACAATGAGTCACTCAAACAACTACAATGTGATGACCAAATCTATATCCGATGAGTCACAACAAAGCTATGGGCAAGTCTCAAATGTAGAAAATATGCAACATTACAGAACGCTCCTGTACTTACAAAGTAGCAATTGTACTGGGACCCACATGAACCGCAACGTTTTCAGTGAACAAAGCTATATTGGTGTAAAGTTCCTCCTCCCACTCCCTCAACGACTTACATGCCACCAAAAAGTGGTTCTGTAGCCAAGGCCCTATGATCACTGTTGGTATGACATGGCTCTAGCATTTGAAACGAAACGAAGTCACGCGTGGGTGTCACTTGCTCTTTTAAAATGTCAGAAAAACACTATTCAGACATTCCCACTACTGGGGCACTAAGACTGCCGGAAATGGTATGGATGACTAGCCTACTAACAACGATTGTGTTTATTGATGCATCTTATAAATGGAATGGTTTGGGTTCTCTGTAATGCCAAAACGCATGTTTGATCAATTCACTGTATGAGCTGTCACTGACGTATTACTGTAGCTGTCACAACAGCTGCCCTTGACCTCCAAAGGCATACGCCACAGATAGCCTATGGCTGTGATGGGGGGCGCCATAGCCTACTCACCGCCACCTGCCACAAAGTACTCAGTCGGCTCTTCACTGAACTGGAGACTTAAAAACAATATTACGTTCTGGTTTCAAATATTAGGGCCTCCTTCCACATGCAACATAACAGACAAGTAGCTAAATGTAACAACAACAAAAAGCCACTCGGACAGAGGTGCTTTCTCCCACTCGACTCAAGACACAGCAACAAAATGCGACAAAATGCTTCTTTTTTTTAAGAGAATGGCAAACAGGTCAATAACGGCTAATACTTCATTTATACGTAAATTAACGCGTAATTATTCCATGTTGAAGCGTGTTTAAATAATCCTAACATTGGTGAAAGCAACGCAGTCATAAACTTACCACATGTAGTTCCAGCAAGGGTTTCAAATCCTGCATCGGGGTCAAATTGACGCCAAGAACATAGGCTCTACAACGAGGAACACCAGACATCGAACTCTTCGCGGTCTAATACTTTCATTTCCCCGCCGCGGTTCTCCAAAATAGCCGTGGAGCTCTGCACAATGGCGAGCTGTCGAGGAGACCGTTGAGTAGTCACAGACAACTACCGTTCACTGAACAGCAGGACAGGCACTGTCGGAGCTATTTTTTTTATCTGCAGATAGACCTACAACTACTCTAGCTCCGAATGACGTAAAGTGAAATTACGCTCTGAACTGACAGTGTTGACTGGTACGGTGGCACACGCCTCGCCCCCATGTAGCTTGGGAAGCCACTAGTGGGCGCTATGGATCTCAACTATCGTCGGGCTTAATGTGCCCAACCGGTAATACACTAGTGTCCCCCGGCGAACGGATTGTATTTAAAACATTCGCTATTCAGGCTGCAAAGGCTTCGATTTCCTCTGTAACTAGATTTCATGTCAATGATACAAAAACGGGGAAAATATGCGTACTTTCTTTTTTTGGAAACACCATTTCCCACCACCATGCTAAAGTGACTAAATGTTAGTCTCAGATGTAGCGTATCACGCTCAGCCAATCAGGTTGAAGCAGTCTGTTTTTTCCACCCCTAACATAGCAGCGTAAAATAAATAAGGATTGTCGTTTTAAAAGTCGTAATAAAAGTCGTGCTTACTGAACATAGTTTTAAATGACGTGTTGGATTTGTTGGCATGAACTCTTTTACAGAACATTATTCCGTTTATGAAGTGAAATTATAAAGTTACAATTTGATTGAGTAGAATGTATTTTTATACCCAGATGCAATATGCAATTAACGTAATTATAGTTTTGTTTACAGGTTCATTAAATTATATGTTCATAAACGTGTGCAATCTGAAAAGTGTAATTAATAATGAAAAAGATAAAACCAATCGGATCCGAATGCTCTTACTAATCACCCTATTTCTCTCTCTATGCCCGCGGACACCCTGGCCTGAAGATTCCTCCTGGCTTTGCCTGTCTCAAACCCACCGGGTCGTGCTGCTGACTACCTGGCGTGCCCTGGACTGATCCCTGACTACTATGACACTTACCACCACACCTACATACCTAACTTGCTGACTTAATTGCATCGGTGGTAAAAACATATGTATTCTACTCTAAATCTCGTTTTAACTTTATTTCACTTCACAAATGTTTAACATTTTGCATTAAAACTGTGAACAATGTTCTGTAAAATAATCCAATACATGTAATTTAAAACTGGATGTTCAGTGGGTACAACTTTTATTTCGAAACTATCAGACCAGGGCTGCAGTTCAAACACTATATTTTGACCCCCTCAGCCATCGCGGTAGCCACTTTCCAATGGGGAATCCACGTCGAAACCGGATGCAGGTCCAATTCACTAACGACGTTGCCCAGTCGGCCATCGATTTAGCTCGACGTAGAAAGTGAAGAACTTTGATCACTTGGGGGGTTGATATGAACCACAATTCAACGCAAACACGATTGCATTTTCGGCATGTCAGACAAAATTATTAAATTAGCTTGCTAAAAAAATATATATAGATGGCACTGATTTTAGCGTTGGCAAATTGGCTTATTCTTGTAGTGAGGACCCATTAAAACTTAGCTAGCTCCATAAATATATTTTGGGGAATTCTGACATTTATTGGAATAAATTACAAAACTATAAAATTAGTTAGCTAAAATTAGCTTGCTAGGTACATTAGTTAGGTTAGGTGTGAGAAAACAGACTGCTGCAACCTGATTAGCTGAATGCGATATCCAGTGTTGCCAAAACTCCTCAGTAAGGAAAGTAGCTATTGGCTGTCCTAAAAGTCACTAAAGTACGTCATCACATAATTTGCATAATTGGCCATGTGAATGTAATTGTGATTGATGTACGCTGTAGGAGAGAGGAATAACGTCTGGGCGAGACAAAAAGTGAGTGAAAAACACCCTTAATATGTTTAGAACTACAAATTAACTTTCTTCTGTCGATTCTTGTTTTTTTTATGTCACAATTCCAACCCTCCTCCTTTATCCGGGCTTGGGACCAGCAAAAGTGACCCAAAAGAGACAATGGTGGAGTTACTTAGTTTTTTGTTTGTTTTTTAGTTAATTTTTCTTAATTTGGTTTGGTTTTTAACCTTATGGTCCACTTAGGAGCCTACAACAAGTCACAGTAAAACATGAACATTTTTAACCATAACATAAAAAATAAAAAATTGTATACAGTCTACATTAACAATCTAAATGGACCAAAAAGAGACAATAGAAAAAAACTATCAATGGCAATGTGAGAATTATGGTAACTAGTCTGGTCCTAATTCAGGTTGTTTAATTTTTTATGTAAGCCGGGGTGGGATCAGCCAGCAGCGGCTTCCAGCATGCACGGTTCATTTCCAGTCTGGTCGCGGAGGGGTGAACATCTCCTCCTCTGACTGCAGCTGGGAGGGACTGCTGCGGGAGGACTGGGATGGGGCCCACGGCAGCACCTGCTGCTCATTGAGAAGAGTAAGAATGATAGTGCTTTCACGTCCGTCTCCAATAACACCAGAAAAAGTCGCTAGTCGCTTTTTTGAAAATGTGTCGCTAGAGGGGTCTCAATAAATCAAATCAAATGTATTATATAGCCTTTCTTACATCAGCTGATATCTCAAAGTGCTGTACAGAAACCCAGCCTAAAACCCCAAACAGCAAGCAATGCAGGTGTAGAAGCACGGTGGCTAGGAAAACCCCTAGAAAGGCCAAAACCTAGGAAGAAACCTAGAGCGGAACCAGGCTATGAGGGGCGGCCAGTCCTCTTCTGGCTGTGCCGGGTGATTATAATACAACATGGCCAAGATGTTCAAATGTTCATAAATGACCAGTATGAGGATTCTGTGTTATGCACTATAGCCCGTTACCATATATGTGATTGAATATTATCTGTTGTTGGCTTGTGTGGATGTATGTATGTGTTATGCAACATAGTTGACTTGAAACATTGTTAACAGGGGGGGGCACATTCAGAACATAGTGTTGAGAGAACAAACGGTCTTTTGTTAGATAACAGGAGCCAGGTGCGAGATAACAGTATCGAGCATGAGTGCATAGATATTCTTCACAGCAACAGTTACATCTATCATCTGGAGCGCCTGGGGGCCGGGACCAGCTCTGCGCCAACAATCAACCATAGGCTGGGTGAGTCTAAACCACGCCCAGTCTCTACTCTGACAGGCCGGCTCTGAAGCAGGAACTATTTCTGTCAGAGTATATTTATAATACCTTTGTCAAGAACAATTCTCTGTTTTGCCCTGCAAGGTAGGACAGAGAGCCCGTATTTACGAAAATTGCATTTACCAGTTATTGCTTGGCTAATAAACTCATTGTCATATTTATCCTGATACCAGATTCGAATTGACGCAACCCTGACACCAGCATGGTCAAATAATAATAATCACAGTTGTCGAGGGTGCAACAAGTCAGCACCTCAGGAGTAAATGTCAGTTGGCTTTTCATAGCCGATAATGGAGAGTATCTCTACCGCTCCTGCTGTCTCTAGAGAGTTGAAAACAGGAGGTCTGGGACAGGTAGCACGTCCGGTGAATAGGTCAGGGTTCCATAGCCGCAGTCAGAACAGTTGAAACTGGAGCAGCAGCACGGCCAGGTGGACTGGGGACAGTAAGGAGTCATCATGCCAGGTAGTCCTGATGCATGGTCCTAGGGCTCAGGTCCTCTGAGAGAAAGAGAGAATTAGAGAGGGCATACTTAAATTCACACAGGACACCGGATAAGACAGGAGAAAGACTCCAGATATGTTGGACTGACCCTAGCCCCCCGACACAAACTACTGCAGCATAAATACTGGAGGCTGAGAAAGGAAGGGTCAGGAGACACTGTGGCCCCATCCGATGATACCCCAGGACAGGGCCAAACGGGCAGGATATAACCCCACCCACTTTGCCAAAGCACAGCCCCCACACCACTAGAGGGATATCTTCAACCACCAACTTACCATCCTGCGACAAGGCCGAGTATAGCCCACAAAGATCTCCGACATGGCACAACCCAAGGGGGGGCGCCAACCCAGACAGGAAGACTACGAATACTCTATAAATATAGCGACAAAGTCGCTAAGTTAGCAACACTGGCATTTAGCCACTCTTGCATGGTTGTGGAAAATTGTGTTTCATGAAGAAAATATGCACATTTCCAAAAATGTTCCCGCCTTCTAGCCATTAAATCGAGTTAAGGAGGAAATCGAAATCGAAGCCTTTGCAGCCGGAATGGTTTTTAGTACGAATTGGTCGCCAGGGGACAGGAGTGTATCACCGGCTTGGCACATTAAGCCCAGTCTATAGCGGAGATCCATAGCGCCAACTAGCATCTGCCCAGTCTACCCCATGCACAGACTAGACATATATAATAGCCTAAAATAAAACAAACCTCTAATATTGGATTTTGCTGCGCTAGTGTAAATATCCTAAGTTAGCGTATAGAACAAAACCCATTATGTGTGTATGCTGCTTTCAGGCAGAACAATAATGATAACATGTAATTGAGAGAAATAGTCCTAGCTTATTCTTGGGAGCATTTGTCAAGTTACTTGTCAAGTAGTTTTTCTGTTGGTGAGCAACCACAACTATGTAAGGCATCCAAGCTATTCAATGTTAGACATCTTGGTATTACCCAGTGCAATATTGTAATGCATTTTTGTTTGCTGGGGAAATTAAATGTGTTGACAATGATCACTCGGACAATGTAGCTCTAACGTACATCACAAGGTGTATTACTTTTACATCAAAGTGTAATTTTTTTCCATTATAATGCTTAGAAATCAAACCAACATTTTTTTTGGTTTTAGCCAATTGCCATCTGTCACTCTGGCAACAGCTTCTCAATCGATAACTGGAGACAAATTTCAACTCGTCAAACAGGTTAGAACTATGCTGCAGCAGAGAGCTTCAAAGACAAACGCATGGCCACATGTCCAAAACACTTAGTCAGATAATAGAGCATAAGCAAACTGCAGAAATAATACTTTTTATCAAGGGATTTATCAAATGCTCATATGCCCAAAATGGACGTGGGTCGTTATGCGGCTATGCGCACACCTGTGTATCTGTTTGTGTGCAGATGCTCATTTAGGAAAGAATGATGTGAGTGCCGTACTACTCCATTCTCTGGCATCTGTTCAATAATGTGGTGGTTATCCCCGAGTTAGGCAGAGCATGACATAATTGCAACCAGATGGCAAGAATAAAAACCGGAGGACTCTCCAACACAAGCAGCTGATTCCCTTCAAATTATTGCAGGAGCTGAAGATATGGCATTCCCCATCTGTGACCAGTAGAACCCGTAATGAACTTTGGACTGGTTCAAAGTTAAGTTTAACACCTCAGTGTAAATCAGCACAAAAGCCAAGGTTAAAAGTTAAGGCCAGAAACAGTACATGAGTACTAACTAAGGGAAGTCAAATGAATGTAGTACAATTTTAAATAAAGAAAATGACAATGGCCATTAGGGCCCTGAAAGCGATGGCAATGCCACAGCTGGTAAACAGTCGTGACAGAAGGGCAGCAGTAGTCCGGGCTAGGGGTATTTCTGTCCCTACTAGGGGCAAGAAAGGGGGGCCTAGGTTGCCAGTTGTGAGCGGAACGAGCGCTGCTCTCCTATTTTGGGCCTGGCACCAGTTGAGACAGGGCTGCAGGGCTCCTGCGGTCATCATGGTTTCTCTCCCCTCTCACGTTTCACCCAACCATCCACCCACAGACAGATGGACCTGAGACTGTACAGAGAACTGCCTTATGACTTCAACCCCAATCAGAGCCCATGCAGGAAATTAACATATCGTTACACATCACTTGTAATTACACGTGGAAACGAAATGAAGCTGAATGAAAGACGCAGCCCCGAGGGATGCCTACCTTTTGACACGCCAATAGAGTAGCAGTGGTCTAATCGCAACAACCATGATGGTACTGGAGCAGAGTGGAAAGGCATGGCGAGAGACAGACCTCTACTCTGAGAATTGTTTCTTGTAAGCAACTGGAAGCAATTTTAGGACAGGTTAGAGAACGGAGGAAGAGGGTTGAGAAGTTGCTACATCTGACAAACAAGACACCCATATTTCATGGAACTGCCAAAGAAATACACCAAAGGTGGTGTCAATTAAGGCTCCTATTTTCTGCATACATCCTCCAGATTTAGTTTTGTGTCAACGTTTGGCAGATCCTGGGGTCAGTTCTTTTGGGCCTCTTACTTACAACAGACTCTCTGGAACCAGTTCCACCACATAGAAAAACGTACGACTGGCACCCGGGCCCTATTTTCAAACAGACCCCCCCCCTCCATAACGAACTGCCAAGGTTGACAATTAGCTCCCGAAACCCCATCCCACCCATCTCTTCCTCCTCCTGCTCTGAGAGAGAACACTGAGGGATGGCCGTCAGGCTGGGATCAGGAAATGAACGGCTGCAGTTTAAGGTTGGCTCCTCCGCCGCGGGCATCCATCCATCACTATATATATATATTTTTTTTTTGTCTTGCCTGGCCAGGAACTACTAGGAGCTACTTCAGAGTGATACAGTATCGCCATTTGCTTTTTTGAGAGTAGCTAAAAAGGGGGGGGGGGGGGTAGGTCTCGCATGAAAGGATTAAAAGCCAAAGAAAATCTAGCTGAACGGAGGCCTTCAATTTAAAGTGTGGCCTGGCTGGAATGAGCGTTTAGATGTTGAGGGGGAAAAGAGAGACATGTCTTTGATTATTTAGCACTCACTGTGAGGTAAATGAAATGGTGAGATAGTTGACATATTTGATGAATCACACCCCCAGATGCTTTCACTGGAGCTCACTGTACATGCATGCATGGACAAGAGGGTCGGGCACAGACATACTGTAACTAAAGCTAATAGGCAGCTCAAGTCATAGTCACTCATTTCATCACTGCTGCAAATTGCAAGATGCCCTTGTGGCAACTCACTTCCTGGAGATATGCTTCTGACCTAAGCAGCTTTAAACTCCCTGAAAAGATACATGTATGGTTAAGTCAGTGTCGCTTGAATAGTCAGGAATGAGTCATCCTTGTTTATGGGCTGTGTAAATACTCAAGGGGAGTGTATACTTATGTAGGTTATGTAAAAACTAAAGTCAACAGAATTCTTGTTAATCCTATAGTTGGTGACTAGAAACCAGGTATCTTTTGTTTGCTCATCTTGCCCTGCCCCCCCCCCCAAAAAAAATAGTGTCAATGAAGTTTAAAATAGGCTGCCTTGTAAAATAAACACGCACCACTTACTTTTATTCTACAGTGAATACAAGGAGGCTGAGTAGCAATAAAATAATGTGTTAGAGGCTAAATCCTTCAAAGGCAAGTAGTTGTACTGTTTACTCACAGTACTATAGCAGTGACCAAAAGTCAACCGCTTGAGAACAGAATGCAAAACAACTTAGTTCCAATTCTAACAGACAGAAACAGTCACTACCGGTAGTCTAATTCACTGAGCTGTCCATGTAGACTTGTATTATATGTCACTCGTTTCAGGCTGCTGCTAATTCAGATTCATCCAAAGAGAATCCACTGTGCTCTGCTGCACACTTAGCCATTGTTCAGAAGGGCGTCAGGCATACAAATGGGACTCGTCTGGCCAGTAGGGCAGCATGCTGTTCAGTGCTAGCTGACACACAGTCCACAACACCTCTCACTCCATTTGATGATGTTACACTACAAAGTATGGCCAAAGCCTGTCTCTAGTGCACACCTGCCGTCTAGGCATGAGTGAAAGAATTAAGATTGACATAATGGAGGCTTGATTCTCCATCTCTTATCCACAAATCCAGCTCAGCTTTTTTGCTGTGGGTATTGTCTTGAGTGAACTTCACACATGGGCTAACGAGCTCCCTCCCTATCCTCCCCCACACCCCTTTCTCTCTCTCTCTCTCTGTATTTTACCTACAGGGCTTCTTCTGTAGATCGGGGGAAAGGCTGCGGCCCCTCTACAGCTGTCACAGATGCTTTCCCCTTCCATTGCCCGGCAACCAAGAACAAATAAAGCCGGCAAACAGCCCACCCCTCCTCCCTCTTATGCCATCAACTCTAAACCCCTCCTCAGCGCCGTTGCTGCTGCTCCCCATCCCAACTCCCTCTGCACCAAACATCTAGCCCTTTGTCCACGCTGACCAGCTGAATGTAGGTTTTGTTTTCACTTAAAAGCAAATTGGGTTTATGCCTAGGAAAAATAGAAGACTCCAGTTCAACAGCTAAACAAGAGGCTGGCTTCACACGGCCTTTTACTATACTCCATTGACATAATTACAGGGGTCCGCTAGAGGGGAGGAGGGTGGAAGGGAGCATGCCAAGCAGTTAAAAGTGTGCCCTTTCTTCTGCCTGGGGCCTGTGTGTGAGAGAGGCCGGCCAGGGCACATCTACAGCGGCAGGCACCATGCCACCGCAAAGCGGATGAGAGGGTCAGATGTTAATCAAGCGGGCACACAATGGGTACCAATCACAGGATGATCTGGTGGGTGCTCTACCTTGGGTATGATACTAATTCTATGACAAGGTTGGTGTGAAAGAATAGATTAAGGGTATCGATCACAGCCACAAAACAATTCCTTTGTCATAGACGTCAACGTCACATCAACTCAGATTCAACATAGAACGCCATGGAAAAGCCAATGTAATTCACGACAGCTGTTGGATGTGTAATCTAATTACTATTCGAATGAGGGCCCATTCAAAGTCATTGATTTGAAATTGCCCTTAACTCAGATTAAGAAATCCAAACTACTGGGAGACAGACAGTACAGCTTCAGAGATTAACTAAACCACCTAATGCTGCCCTCCACTGGTACAGACCTGTACCAGTTTCAGTTGTTTTACTGGGTCCCTATGCATCTACGAACAGGATTACTGTCTTAACTCAATTAGCCACGAAATCCCTAGTTTGTTTTTCTGGTAGCTGTGCTGCGCCATTTTCCATACATTTTCCCCCACGTGGGCCAGCCCCCTAGCATTCGCATTCAACCAATGAGCTTCAACCCCTCACCATTTGAGTGACAGCTAGCAAGAGACATCATGAACACACAGCAGAGCGAGAGTAACGACGTGGTGCACAGATCTGCACATATGTTACGTAGTACACAATTTTAAGGGAACACTTTCAAAACTGGCTAAAAAGTATATTAAAGTACCAGAGAATCCCATTAACTGTAATGTACACTCGTTGCTGGACAGACTCTAACGTAAGTAGTAAAAAAGTGTTTTGGCCCCGGCAGGCACAAAAAGGTGGTTGAGCTGGGTAAGAGAACGTCTAAACGTGTCAGTTGGACAACCCAAGGATCATCACCCCATTGAAGGCTAATTTTACCTTTTTACCTTACCTTTAGGTAAGGTTAATAGTAGGGGTTAGGCTATGGACGTCTCAAGTTCAGCACAACCGCACCATTTACTGGACACAATGGAAGCTAGGCCAAAGATCATACCATTCAGCTTTTGAAACAAGAGCACAAAAAGTCTGTCGCATTTCAGTGTGAAATGTACATGCTGAACAGGTGTAACTATCAGGAAATAATTCCAATAAGACAAATCTTTATTAAAGAATCTCCTTCATTGTTTAATAGTAGACATTGTGCCACAAAAATGTCAAGTCCTCAGCCACAAATCACATGCCGAAATTAAAATGTTCAGCTACTTTTCATGATGTCATATTGCACTTGCTTCTCTACAGGTTTAGCTAATCAGTTCTTACATATGTATAAATATATACAGTTGGTAGAATTATTTCAGCGTTTGGTGAAACTTTGTGCTGTTGGTTGAGAGACTGGCAGAGGAAAAACAATGACACTTTCAATGTAGCACGTGTCCATGTGGCATTATGTATGTCAACAGAACAATTACTCTGTACAGGAATGTTAACTAATGATAGTGTCATACAAAATTCATTAGACTAAACCCAAATAAGAGATAAGAGCTTGGGCATACAACCATTATGGGCATACAAAAGGTCTCTAGGGCTGGAAGGACATGCCAACAACGCAGTGTGCCAAAAGCATATCATATATACATCCTGCCATAAAGGAGTTGGCAAATTATTTGGGGCAACATTATGAAGTTGGACCACGTGACATTGAATGATATTTCCTCTAAATAATTTGGGTTGATTACAGTGAGCAGACGTGCTAAGTCATGAAGAGTGCATTCCAGATGCATTGTGGGTAAAGTAATCAGTTCTGCCAACATGCCTAAAGCTCTTTAAAACATGTGCTTCATTGGGAGTGCTTCCTAAATCATTTGAGGAGATGAGGCCAAAGTCATGCTGATATCCACAGTAAAATAAGAACAAAACCATCGTAGAAAAATGTATTATTAACTAGCAGACCTGGAGTAAAGAGTCGGACAAGGTTTATTCATATTCCTCTCATTCATAATTATCACCTTGCAGCTTGTTTAAAAAAATGTCTGGATAAGTTGCCACATCTTAATTTGTATAGGTATGTTTTGGTAATACGTAAAAAATATCCCACATTATGTTAGTGTGTTTCTGTGGGTGTGGATGGGCTTACCATCCTATTGCGGACCTTGGTGGTGGTGGTGGTGGTGGGGGGGGCATTTCTGGTATTGCAACTGCACACACAATCCAGGCCACTGTCTTCCCTATCTGTCACTCTCTCTCTCCCCCCATTTCTCTATCCCTGTGGAGCATGGTAACTTTTGAGATTAGTAGGTAGGGGTCTGGGTGGATGGCGTTTGGGGGGCTGAGGGGCCTCAGCAGCAGCCTCCAGAGGAGGTCTTGACTGGCGTGCTCTGGATCTTGACGTTGGACTTGTCCGAACCTCCGGCTGTGGCCCCAGGGCCCATTCTCTTCTTGATCTCAGCTGCCATGGTCATGAAGGCCTGCTCCACGTTGGTGGCACTCTTGGCGCTGGCTTCCAAGAAGGGGATCCCTAAATTGTCAGCAAATTCCTGAGGGAGGAAGAGAAAAAGACAGGGGACATGAGAGAGAGAGAGAGGCAACAGTAAGGTCTGAGTAGGGGAGAGGCATATACACACCAAGAAAGAGGCAAAGAGACGAGAAAAGAGTGGGGGATAGAACAGGAGTGAGAGAAGATTCAACTTAAAAATTCACTTTTTTGTTGTTGTTTTCATTCTGTAACCAGGTAGAGCATTACCTTGGCCGTTGTGTAGTCCACCAGTTTCTTTGTCGTCAGGTCACATTTGTTGCCTACTAACAGCTTGTTCACGTTTTCACTGGCATAACGGTCAATCTCCTGTAGCCACTGTTTCACGTTATTGAAGGATTCCTGGGGTGTGACAGGAGAGGAGACAACTGTTGATAACTCAACAAACGATGCAATAGACAGCATAACCAGATACACTGAAACAGGTTTGAGAACAAGGCTATCTGCTATGTAAACTTGTTATAGAAAGTGAGATTTATTTTTTTTAAAGCCAATGAGGGGTGGATTTACCTGGTCTGTGACGTCGTACACTACAATAATGCCATGCGCTCCTCTGTAGTAACTGGATGTAATTGTCCGGAACCGTTCCTGTCCAGCTGTGTCCCACTGGGGGCCAAATGAGAGCAAAGTCACACCCAACATCATATACAAATCACAATGTTCCACTTCTGACATTGTTGTGACTCAATCAAGTCATGTCAGCCATAGGTACTCACAATCTGAAGTTTTATGGTCTTTCCATCTAATTCTATGGTCCTAATTTTGAAGTCCACTCCAATAGTGCTAATATAGCTCTCTGTGTATGTGTCGTCCTGAAGAGAAAAACAGAAAATCCCTATGGGTGTTCAAAGTACAGTAAAGTTCCCGGGACATCAAACTTATCTCTCAAAATATCAACATGGCAAAAACACACCTAGACAGAGGCCAGCTACTTACTGCAAATCGGAGGAGGAGGCAAGATTTTCCAACGCCAGAGTCGCCAATCAGAAGCAGCTTGAATAAATAATCACTGAAAGGAGAGTAGACATTTCACAGGTAAAATAAATGTCAATCAATTCAATTTGTTGAAAGTCAAAAACAACAAGGCAATAAATTGTCACATAGTAACTAGTTCTGGCTACTTTAGTGACAAAAGCCAGTCAATCAATACATGCATTTGTATCACACAATCAAAGTAGCCTTGAATAGAATTAAACACATAGCTAACTAGATAGCTATATTATTGGGCAATTATGGTTAAATTGGTCAGCTGATTTTTTTTTTTGACACATGTTCATATTTGAAAAAGTCAACAAAGTAGTTGACGTTTTAACTAGCTAATGTAACTAACGACGTTACCTAACTGGCCAGCTGTGATAGTAACTAGCTACCAGCTGATATTGGCTAGTTATGTATGGGTAGTTAGCTAGCATTTATGCTAGCTGGCGTTTGAACGTAGCTAGGAAGATAAAAGCAGGCTCTAATACGCATATTAATAGTCAATATAAAACATGTCTAGAGTGTAGTTGATACAGAACATACCTTATGTCATTGATTTCATATTTGTAAAGAAGACAAAACAAGTATCTTAAACTAGCTAACAGTTAGCCAGGATGCGGACGACCGTTAGCTAGCATAAAAAACAAGTCTGTCATCATTAACCAACAGTTACTTACTATTCGGGATTCATCGTTGACTAAGCACGGTAACGTTAAGCAGTTATTCTTTAAAAGAGTGCTATCATTTGTCGTGGAAAATGTGTGTAATATAATCCAGCAACGATTTTTTTCAGAACAACTGGCTAGCTACTACTCCGAGCCGAGATAATCGAATCAAATATGGCTGCCCTCCTGACCAGGAAATGCCAAACCTATGGGGCTACTGGAAGTTGTAGTCAAATCGTATTAGGCCTACATTATTTATCATACATCATTTATGTATTAATTATTTCCACTCCATGCATTATCATGGGCTAAAGAGAGATCCACACATCTGTCCGATTGTTAAGGGATGCAGAAGAGAGGTAGCCCAACACAGGGCCCGTATTCTTATTGGCAGACTCAACAGCCTTGGTTCCTCAAATAACTGCTTCGCCTGGTTCACCAACTACTTCTCAGCTAGAGTTCAGTGTGTCAAATTGGAGGGCCTGTTGTCCGGACCTCTGGCAGTTTCTATGGGGGTACCACAGGGTTCAATTCTCAGGCCGACTCTTTTCTCTTTATATATCAATGATGTCGCTCTTGCTGCGGATGATTCCTTGATACACCTCTACGCAGACGACATCTTTCTGTATACATCTGGCCCTTCTTTGGACACTGTGTTTAAAAAACTCCAAACGAGCTTCAATGCCGTACAACACTCCTTCTGTGGCCTCCAACTGCTCTTAAACGCTAGTAAAACTAAACTAAATGCATGCACGCCCGACTAGCATCACTACTCTGGACGGTTTTGATTTAGAATATGTGGACAATTACAAATACCTAGGTGTCTGGCTAGACTGTAAACTCTCCTTCCAGACTCATATTAAACATCTTCAATCCAAAATTAAAACTAGAATCGGCTTCCTATTTCGCAACAGAACCTCCTTCACTCATGCTGCCAAACATGCCCTCGTAAAACTGACCATCCTGCCGATCCTCGACCTCGCGATGTCATTTACAAAATAGCCTCCAACACTCTACTCAGCAAATTGGATGCAGTCTATCACAGTGCCATCCGTTTTGTCACCAAAGCCCCATATACAACCCACCACTGCGACCTGTACGCTCTCGTTGTCTGGTCCACGCTACATATTCGTTGTCAGACCCACTGGCTCCAGGTCATCTATAAGTCTTTGCTAGGTAAAGCTCTGCCTTATCTCAGCTCCCTGGTCACCATAACAACACCCACCCGTAGCACATGCTCCAGCAGGTATATCTCACTGGTCATCATCTTTGGGGATGACAAGGGAGATATACCAATGACTGGAATGAAATGCAAAAATCGCTGAGGTTGGAGACTTATATCTCCCTCACTAACATTAAGCATCAGCTATCTGAGCAGTTTACCGATCGCTGCAGCTGTACATAGCCCATCTGTACATAGCCCATCCAACTACCTACCTAATCCCCATATTGTTTTTATTTACTTTTTTGCTATTTTGCAAGTATTTCTACTTGCACATCATCATCTGCACATCTATCACACCAGTGTTAATTTGCTAAATTGTAATTACTTCACTACTATGACCTATTTACTGCCAGCAGCATACCACCCTGAGATCCCATGGCACTTATTGTAAGAGTAGGGGTGTTAACCCCAGTGTCCTGGCTAAATACCCATTCTGGCCCTCAAACCATCACGGTCACCTAATAATCCCCAGTTTACAATTGGCTCATTCATTCCCCTCCTCTCCCCTGTAACTATTCCCCAGGTTGTTGCTGCAAATGAGAATGTGTTCTCAGTCAACTTACCTGGTAAAATAACGAATAAAAATGTATTGCCTTATCTCATTTGCACACACTGTATATAGACTTTTTCTATTGTGTTTATTGACTGTATGTTTGTTTATTCCATGTGTAACTCTGTTGTTTGTATCGCTTTGCTTTATCTTGGCCAGGTCGCAGTTGGAAATGAGATCTTGTTCTCAACTGGCCTACCTGGTTAAATAAAGGTGAAAAAATACTGGATCATTAGAGGAATGTGCAGTTGAGGGAACTCACTGACAGACGGCTGTATAGCACAGGAGGTTGGTATCACCTTAATTGGGGAGGACGGGCTTGTGGTAATGGCTGGAGCGGAATTGGTGGAATGGTATCAAATACATGGTTTGCTGCCATTCCATTCGCTCCGTTCCAGCCATTATTATGAGCCGTCCTCCCCTCAGCAGCCTCACCTGATGTACTGTACCATGCATTTTGCTCTTCATGCTGGTGGTACCTTATTGGCTCAGCCAGTTTCTTCTTGATTGCTGTAAGGTTTAAGGTCAAGGATAAAGAGCTAATTCCCATGCTTCAAAGCACAGCCAGTGGTGCTAGGAAAAGTAAACACAGGGATAGCTTCAGATTAACACCCAGGTAGAACTATAACTTTTGTTTAGCCTATTGTGTGGCTGGGTGCATTCTGTAAAGAATTGTCTAACATGTAGTTGCTACATCAGTTTAACTTCCTCTCTTATGTGTGCTATTGTATGGATCTGAGGAATTGATTAGCCATTAGTCACGGAAATCATAGGCCAAGGGCAGCAACAGCACTAGATCGGGGATTAATGACAGATTATTTTGGTAATTTTGAAAATGAAAAAAAAAAGATTCAGGGGAGGGTCCTCTTCAGACAGACAACTCTCCCAACAAATCACAAGGTAGACAGAATGTTTGCAGGCAAAATCTTTGCAGTGTTTTTAGTGAAGGTAATTGATGCAACCTAGCCAATTGCGAAATGCAGTATTTAAAAATAACCTCTCGCTAGCTACTATTTTGTGTCCGGGAGATGTTTATGCGAGGGCAATAAGCGGGCAAAGCAGTGAAAGCTGGATGTCCCAACTGTGTTTTACAATAAACCCTGAGTTTGACGGTAGATTTCAGTTGTCATGGTTATTTCGTTCACACTTTTACTTTGTCACTATTATAAATTGCATGAGTTATGTTACGGGTCTCATTACCATCCCCCCTAGACTGTCGGGCCAAAAGAGATTCGTAACAGCTAGGCTACTCAACTGTAACTTTGGTTAGCTTTCAATAAATTGGCTAAATGGTCAACGGCGTTACCTCTTCATATGAACAAGACCATTTGTATTGCATGCTGCATATTTCAAGTGAACTCAAACTGATATTTATCTATTTCAGTCTTTGGGAGCTAACATTAGTTATTCTTAACACACAAGCTAGAGTTTAAGATAGGGGGGGGGGTTAAAAAATATATAATATATTATTTGGCCTGCTCATACAGTGGGGCAAAAAAGTAATTAGTGAGCCACCAATTGTGCAAGTTCTCCCACTTAAAAAGAAAGATGAGAGAGGCCTGTAATCATCATAGGTACACTTCAACTATGACAGACAAAATAAGAAAAAAAATACTTATTTTCCACCATAATTTGCAAATAAATTCATTAAAAATCCTACAATGTGATTTTCTGGATTTTTTTTCTCATTTTGTCTGTCATAGTTGAAGTGTACCTTTGACAATTACAGGCCTCATCTTTTTAAGTGGGAGAACTTGCACAATTGGTGGCTGAATAAACACTTTTTTTGCCCCACTGTACATGGAAAAACAAACAAAAAATATATAAAAAAAATATATAAAGGTAGTTTGACTGTGTTGGTGTGTGTGGACCATGATGGATCCTTAGTAATGTGGACACAGAGGAACGTGAATCTCTCTACTCGCTCCACTACATCCCGTCGGTGAATGGGGGCGTGCTCGGCCCTCTGTTTCTTGTGGTCCAAGATCAGCTTCTTTGTCTGGCACCACACTGCCAGGTCTCCCACCTCCTCCCTATAGACTGTATCATTGTGATCAGGTGATCATGCCCACTAGCGGCGTGTTGTCAGCAAACTTAATGATGGTGTTGGAGTCGTGTGCAGCCACGCAATCGTGGGTGAACGTGGAATACAGGATTGGACTAAGCACCAACCCCTGAGGGATGCCCGTGTTGAGGGTCAGATCGGTGGATGTGTTGTTGGCTACCCTAGCCACCTGGGGGCGGCCCGTCAAAGTCAAGGATCCAGTTGCAGAGAGACGTGTTCAGTCCCAGAATCTTTAGCTTAGTGATGAGCTTGGAGGGCACTATGGCGTTGAAGGCTAAGCTGTAGTCAATGAACAGCATTCTCACATAGGTGTTCCACTTGTCCAGGTCGGAGAGGGTAGTGTGGAGTGCAATAGAGTGCGTCATCTGTGGATCTGTCGAGGCGGTATGAAAATTGGAGTGGATCTAGAGTTTCTGGGATGATGGTGTTGATGTGAGCCATGACCAGCCTTTCAAAGCTTTTCATGGCTACAGATGTGAGTGCTACGGGGCGATAGTCATTTAGACAGTTTACCTTGGCGTTCTTGGGCATAGGGACTATGGTGGTCTGCTTGACACATGTAGGTATTACAGACTGGGTCAGGGAAAGGTTGAAAATGGTCAGTGCATGCTCTGAGTACGCGTCCTGGTAATCCATCTGGCCCTGCGGCTTTGTGAATGTTAACCTGTTTAAAGGTCTTATCCCATTCCTCCTTTGGTCGCCTTTCCTTCCAGTTCTCTGCTGCCACTGACTGGAACGAACTGCAAAAATCACTGAAGCTGGAGATTCCCATCTCCCTCACTAGCTTAAAGAACCATCTGTCAGAGCAGCTCACAGATCACTGCACCTGTTCATAGCCCATCTGTAAACAGCCCATCTATCTACCTCATTCCCATACTGTATTTATTTATTTTGCTCCTTTTGCACCACAGTATCTCTACTTGCACATCTACCATTCCAGTGTTTTAATTGCCATATTGTAATTACTTCGCCACCATGGTCTATTTATTGCCTTAACTCTCTTATTTGATCTTATTTGCACTCACTGTATATACTTTTTTCTACTGTATTATTGATGGTATGTTTTGTTCTTTCCATGTGTAACTCTGTTGTATGTGTCAAACTGCTATGCTTTATCTTGGCCAGGTCGCAGTTGTAAATGAGAATTTGTTCTCAACTAGCCTACCTGGTTAAATAAAGGTGAAATAAAAAAATAAAAAACATTGGCTATGGAGACCGTGATCACACAGTTGTGCGGAACAACGGGTGCTCTCATGCTTGGTTAAGTGTTGCTTGCGTCGCAGCAAGCATAGAAAGCATTTAGCTCATCTGGTAGGCTTGCATCCCTGGGCAGCTCGCGGCTGGGTTTCCCTTTGTAATCCGTGATAGTTTGCAAGCCCTGCCACATCTGACAAGTGTCAAAGCCGGCTTAGTAGGAGTCAATCTTTTTCCTGTATTGACACTTTTCTTGATTCATGGTTCGTCTGAGATTTCTTATAAGCGTCCGTATTAGTGTCCAGCTCCTTGAAAGCAGCAGCTCTAGCCTTTAGCTCAGTCCAAATGTTGCCTGTAATCCATGGCTCCTGGTTTGGGTATGTATGACATATTGTCATTGTGAGTATGACATTGGTTGATGCACTTATTAATGAAGCCGGTGACCGATGTGGTAAACTCTTCATTGCCATCGGATGAATTCCGGAATTCCAGAACCCTTCCGTATTGAGTATGTCCTGCGTCTCTGACTCGTTGAAGTAGAAATCTTCATCCAAATCGAGGTTAGTGATTGCTGTTCTGATGTCCAGAAGCTATTTTCAGTCAAAAGAAACGATGGCGGAAACATTATGATCTGTGAAGAAGAAAAAACACTAAATAGCAGAATTGGACAAGAGCCCATAAAACGGAAGCTATCCATTGCAGCGCCATTCTCGGATCCCCCATGACCCAGTTGGACATGACTACAACAGTGTCACCAGGAGGGATCAGCTAATGAAGTTGGCCACTAGAGGCCTCTATCATTTTCTATGGTTGAAATATACTTATTCTGAGAAAATGTGCAAGAATTGAAGGTGCCAACAAAGTTTACAGTAATTATTAGAATATTTCATTTTCATATAAAAAAAACTGATGCTCTTCCCTCGACGTAGATCGATCAACTTCACTGTTTTCGGCGTTGGCCCACCAGGCCACCACCTAAATGCATTGATAAAGCTTGCATTATGGATATTTCCAAATTCTGATTGACACAACACCGTCAATCAGTGGGATTGTCGAATAGAAAAGTGTATGGAAAGGCGTTGCCATACGTAATTGGCTGAATTTCTTAGCTATCTCTACCCTGATAGGTGTGTGTGTAATATGGGCATGTGTCATACATTCCGGAAAAAGCCCTTTGCTAGAGCCGGGGTGCTGTTTTCCGCCTTGCCGAAGAAAGTTGTGCCAGGGAGGGTTGCTGGTTTCTGTATTCCGAGAAAATGGATAGCCAGGGAAGGAAAGTGGTGGTTTGCGACAATGGGACCGGGGTAAGTTTACACACAGACTGTGTTCTATCGTCAAATTATGAGGGTTCCGGCTTTTGTGCAATTTGGCAGATGAGATGGGGAGGAACAGGAAGTAGCTCGCTTCATTGCTAGCTTGTGTAGGCACGGTCTGTCAGTTTGTCAATTAGTTATGCATTCATTGAGGTTGGTGTATCTGTCAATTAGAGGTGGCAAGGTTTACACCAGTCGGTGGAATGTTTAGAGTACCGATTGTTGACGAGAATTCGTGAATCAGTGGGAGTAGCCATAAATATTGTTATCGCTGCCGTCGGCTGCTCGTGCTGACATTGCGAACTCGAATCGTCTCGAGCTGGTTAGGTTGCTGACCAGCAAACTCAATAGCTAGCCTTAAAATGTACAAATCGTAGTTATTGTTTTATAGCATGCGCCAGAGATCACTTAAATCTCGTGTTCTGCCACATTTAGCTAGATCATACGTATTCATCAGACATTACCCTACATTTCCACCCCTTGCTTCAATTTGATTGCTAACTCAAACTAACGAGAGCTCTTTTTTTCGAACTTGCCAGCGTTATTGTTAATTGCAACGAATTGGGCAAGGAAAAGACGTGATCTATTGCGTTTTATTCAGGAACTCCACATTTTTAGATACTGTTTGGTGTTCACAAAGAATGATGATGTAGCCCAGCCCTCACCCGAAACCTCTTTGTACTTGTAGCAAGTATTTTACACTGCTACGTTGTTGCGTAATTGGATGAGGATTTACGCATATAGTTTAACTAAACCAGGCACCAACAAACAAGTATCACAATTAAAGTATTGCTACCAACTGTTGAACAAGTTAACCAACTTGTCTCGAGCAGTAGATAATGCGCATGCCTCATTCTTGTACAGTGAGGAAGTCTGAAACCTTTCTTCCATGTAAGGAGTTATCAGATCAATTGCAACTCTCTTGTAAAATATGTTTGTAGACATGAGTCATCTGGTTGAAATTGACAAATAACAATTAATTTGTGCTGTTTTCACCTCCACCATTTTACCTTAGTATTTAGCTGGACTATTCTTTCATCTATCTTTAAAAAATATATATTTTTGTTGGCTGTGTTCCATTCAGTGGTTAGCTGACTTGTCTCTCTCCAGCTACCTACCACAGAGAAACTATGCTGCTTACAGCCTTTGTTCACACTGCGAATAAAACAGCCTGATAGCTATTCATAGCTCGGAGAGTGTAAATGGGACACGCTGTACACTGTAGCCTACTTCCTGTCTTTATTCTTGTCTTTGAGTTACCCCTTCCTCTCCGGGCTGATGTCATGTCTACTTGATGATGCATGTCATACACTTCTTTTATTCTTCTTACCGGCAGGTTGAGGATGTGGTCATTTACGTAATGTAACGTAGGTGAAAGAAGGAAGATTGGGATTTATTTAGGCCTACATAAATTATTCATGACAAAGGATTTTTAAACATGTATGGAGAAGCACTCATATTGATTCATGCGGTAGGCTATTCCTTGAAGCCAAGCGCCTAGTACAACCTAACAGGTTTGAATGAAATTCCCTGCATAGGTTCTCTACGTAACTTCCTAAGCATGCTGCAGGTCAGGCACGTCAGGTAGTGATTGTGGGAGGGTAACACTACCAATGCTGTAACTTTCTCTGTAATCCCTCAGTGTCCACAAACAAAGTAGGGTGGAGTTGCTGGTGCTGGTCTTTTGTCAGTTTTGCGTTTCCCTCACTAATGGTTAGGATTTGGGGAGGGCAAGCTGATCATAAATCTGTACCTAGGGGCAACTCAAACAGCACCATGTGACTCAGGGAAAGTAGATAAGGCTCTAACTTCTGGTTAATGAACAAGACACGTGCAGTGCATTATCAATCGGGCTAGGTTATGTTAGAGTTATTGGACTAAATGGTTTTATTTTAATGTTGTCTGCTAAATGCTTTGATGTGATTTCTAGTATTTGGCTCTAGGCTTATTATTAATCTTTATACATTTTTTTTATCATTCTGTGTGCTATGAAAATGTATTTGTCCTATGTTACTTACCAACTTGCAAAAAAGGATGTTTGTCACTGACCCTGCCCTTGTCTCTCCCTTTAATCCTAGTTTGTGAAGTGCGGCTATGCAGGCTCCAACTTCCCAGAGCACATTTTCCCGGCGTTGGTTGGCAGGCCAATCATTCGCTCCACAGCTAAAGTGGGAAACATTGAGATCAAGGTAACCTCACTGGTTTACTTCACAGAAGTGTTTAAATCCCTATGATATCTAGACATAAATATGTATTCTATAGTATTTACTCAAGAAAGTGGTAATAACCTGTTTTTGAAGGGGGGTCATATAAACATTGCATTATTTTTTTAACAGGTAACACAATCAATTCTGTGTGAAATAGGTATTAGAATGCGTGTTGAGTGTAATACAGAATTAATTCTAAAATGGGTCCTGTTTTGTCACACAAACAGTCACCGATAAATCCACTATAATTGAGAATTTCAATAAGCATTTTTCTACAGCTGGCCATGCTTTCCACCTGGCTAGCCCTACCCCGGTCAACAGCCCCCACCCCACAGCAACTCTGAAAGAGCTGCAAAATCTGGACCCCTACAAATCAGCCGGGCTAGACAATCTGGACCCTCTCTTTCTAAAATTATCTGCCAAAATTGTTGCAACCCCAATTACTAGCATGTTCCAAGATCTCTTTTGTATTGTCTGAGATTCCCACAGATTGGAAAGTTGCCGCGGTCCTCCCTCTCTTCAAAGGGAGAGACACTCTAGACCCAAACTGCTACAGACTTATATCTTTTCTAACCTGCCTTTCTAAGGTCTTTGAAAGCCAAGTTAACAAACAGAATACCGACCATTTCGAATCCCACCGTACCTTCTCCGCTACTCAATCTTGTTTCGGAGCTGGTCATGGGTGTACCTCAGCCACGCTCAAGGTCCTAAATGATATCATAACCGCCAGCGATAAGAGACATTTACTGTGCAGCTGTATTTATTGACAGAGTTGAAAGCCTTAGCCAGGTCGATCACAACATTCTTATTGTCAGACTCAACAGCGTTGGTTTCTCAAATGATTGCCTTGCCTGGTTCACCAACTACTTCTCTGATAGAGTTCAGTGTGTCAAATCGGAGGGTCTGCTGTCCGGAACTCTGGCAGTCTCTATGGGGGTGCCACAGGGTTCAATTTTCGGCCCGACTCTTCTCTGTATACATCAATGATGTCACTCTTGCTGCTGGTGATTCTCTGATCCACCTCTATGCAGGCGGCACCATTCTGTATACCTCTGGCCCTTCTTTGGACACTGTTAACTAACATCCAGACGACCTTCAATGCCATACAACTCTCCTTCTGTGGCCTCCAACTGCTCTTAAATACAAGTAAAACTAAATGCATGCTCTTCAACCGATCGCTGCCCGCACCCTCTCGCCTGTCTAGCATCACTACTCTGGATGGTTCTGACTTAGAATATGTGAACTACAAATACCTAGGTGTCTGGTT
The DNA here is from genome assembly GCF_021184085.1 of Oncorhynchus gorbuscha. NCBI lineage: Eukaryota > Metazoa > Chordata > Actinopteri > Salmoniformes > Salmonidae > Oncorhynchus > Oncorhynchus gorbuscha. The sequence goes on from NC_060198.1 coordinate 15,090,841, forward strand.
AGACTGTAAACTCTCCTTCCAGACTCACATTAAACATCTTCAATCCAAAATTAAATCTAGAATTGGTTTCCTATTTCGCAACAAAGCATCCTTACCCTCATAAAACTGACCATCCTACCGATCCTCGACTTGGGCGACGTCATTTACAAAATACACTAACACTCTACTCAACAAATTGGATACAGTCTATCACAGCGACCTCTACCACTGCGACCTCTACGCTCTCGTTGGCTGACCCTCGCTTCATACTCGTCGCCAAACCCACTGGCTCCAGGTCATCTATAAGTCTCTGCTAGGTAAAGCACCCACCTGTAGCACGTGCTCCAGCAGGTAAATCTCACTGGTCACCCACAAAGACAATTCTTCCTTTGGCTGCCTCTCCTTCCAGTTCTCTGCTGCCAATGGCTGGAACGAACTGCAAAAATCACTGAAGCTGGAGACTCTTACCTCCCTCACTAGCTTTAAGCACCATCTGTCAGAGCAGCTCACAGATCACTGCACCTGTACATAGCCCATCTGTAAATAGTCCATCCAATCTACCTCCTCCCAATACTGTATTTTTTTAAAATCTTGCTCCTTTGCACCCCAGTATCTCTACTTGCATATTAATCTTCAGCACATTCTGCCATTCCAGTGTTTAATTGCTACATTGTTATTACTTTGCCACCATGGCCTATTTATTGCATTTACCTCCCTTATCCTACCTCATTTGCACATGCTGTATATAGACGTTTCTACTGTGTTATTGATTGTATGTTTGTTTATTCCATGTGTGTAACTGTTGTATGTGTCGAACTGCTTTGCTTTATCTTGGCCAGGTCGCAGTTGCAAATGAGAACTTGTTCTCAGCTAGCCTACCTGGTTAAGTAAAGGGAAAATAAAATATGTGTACCCATCTGGGGAAAAGGGATACCTAGTCAGTTGCACAATTGAAGAGGTGTGGGGGGCTGCCTTAATCGACATCATCGGTGAGGTTAACTGCCTTGCTCAAGGGCCGAACTGCAGTTTTACTTTTTTACACCTCGGGGATTCGAACCAGTGACCTTTTTGTTACTATCCCAACACTCTTAACCGCTAGGCTAACAACTTCATAGCCCTCATGAATTACATTTTTCTTTTTTGTGGAGATTTGGGGAAGTTCTGAAATGGCTGCAATGCCTTGTGGAGCAGACTATGGTTCTAAGTTTTTCAGAACATGTAGACCTACCTGGAGAATGGTGCACTTTTCTTGATTTTCACTACTTTGTTAGATTACATTTTGCTTATTCCCTCCACTTTGAACCTGTTGGCGCAATCTTTCTGACACATATCCTGGATAAGGAAGCTATTTCAATGGAGATTCTTAATTGACCATGCTTTAGTCCAGGACTAGCCTTAATCTGTGTTTGGGGAAACCAGCCCTTTTGAGTTTAGTTTCTCACGGTATTTGTGAGTTTAAAAAAAGTGTTTCCTCCATTGAGTGTCCTCTGGAAATCCAACATATCCAACACACTGGTCCCTGATATTTACCATGGCTGTTCGAGTCCCAAATGGCACCCTATTCCCTACATAGTGCACTACTTTTAACCCTATGGGTCCTGATCAAAAGTGGTGCACTGCGTAGGGAATAGGGGTGTCATTTGGGACGCTGGCCGTGATTTGTTGATTTGGCCTAGATGTCGCACCTTGTCTTGCTATCAGGGTGTTACACATGAACATTTCCTCTTGATAACATCGCAGCGTTATGAGAGGATGGGCGGGCGTAGGCCATGGTTTTTGTAAGACACGCACTGATTCACCTCTGACCTTGGCTCTTCTGACCTCTCTCTCTGTTCTATCTTCTGACCCTCTGCTTCATCCCGCTCTTCCTCCCACCTCTCCTCCTCCTCACCTGTTGAGGTAGAATAACAGAAAGATGGTAAGTGTGTGTTTAGTTTCATGGGTCCCTGCAATCTGCTCGGACAGTGAAATGGCTGCGCTCGTCATCTCTCCGACAAGAGTGGTCCTTTTTTTTTCTTATATCTGTCAGTTGTTTGGCATTGCTTCCTCATTCCCCCTCTACTACTCTTTCCCTGGTTTTCTGTGATGAAATGGTTGTTTCGGCTAACCTAACAAACTGTATTACCTCTGTCTTGTTTTTTGTTGTTTACAAATCAACATGTTATACAGTGGTCTGAACACACTGGCAGACATTCATGGTCTTGTGCACATACAGGCAGTTGCAGAAGGAAACCGTGATATCAATAGTAGAGATGTCATCATATACCTTGACAAGTCATGATAAGGGGAACATGTCTGCTGAAGCGTCTCATGTTAAAATTAAACTTGCAAGCTGCCTCAGAGCAAAAAAAAACAAAAAAAACGACGACATTTAGCATTTCTCTGCCAATATGAGTGACCTGTTTGTTTGGCAGTAGACAGTCAGGCCTATTGAGTTTGCCTATACTATAGGTTCTAGACATTTTCAATAGGATCTGCATCCCAATTAACCAGATGGACTCCGCTCTACTAACAGTGTGCTCTGACTGCATGGCTGGAATCTATCTAATGTGGCCTCCTCTACCACCTGCTCTCTGGAGCAGGGCTGAACGTATTGTCAGCTCACTAAAAGCAACGTGCCGCAGAATGACTAGATGTTGACCACAAGGGATGTTTGACTTGTTTATTGTGGCATGCAAATGTCCATTTTTTTAGGGAAGTTCTTTACGTTTGTTCTGTAGAGTGTTTTACGATGGATGTCCTTTTGTGACATTGTTACCTTCGTACCCAGAGCTATCCAGCATTATTTTTGTTGTATAACTGTGGTCAGTCGGCACTGACACTGTGACAGTCCGGTTGTTGCTGTGGTACGTCAATGACTTTGGTGGAGGTCACTGCATCGTTTCTATGCAGTAATATTCAGTGGCTACTGCGCTGTTGGGGTTCCTCCAAAACAGTGGGTTCATTTTAAAATGTCTGAAACTCTGCTCTTTATCCACTCCCTCCCCAGGACCTGATGGTGGGGGATGAGGCGAGCGAGCTGCGCTCCATGCTGGAGGTGAACTACCCCATGGAGAATGGCATCGTGAGGAACTGGGATGACATGAAGCACCTGTGGGACTACACCTTTGGTCCCGAGAAGCTCAACATCGACTCGCGCAACTGCAAGATCCTGCTCACCGAGCCGCCCATGAACCCAACCAAGAACCGCGAGAAGATCATTGAGGTGTGTATACATTTTCTTTTAAGTGTTTATTTTTGTTAACCCACGACGACTAAATCCGTTGTCAGAGGACAATTTCATTAACATGCTTTAGTTTTTGAAAGTGTGTATTCTGGAATGTACCCGGGAACGGCTGGAGGAGATTTCCTGTAAGGTCTTTTATAAGGTTCCAATGTAGATCTTAAATGATTCATCGGTCATAACAGTGACGCTCTGTGCCGAGGAGGCACTTAGCGCTCCCGCTACGGACGTTTATCTTGGAGTTGCAACTTGCCAGTCAGTGTGACTAAGGCATCAGCACTGCCTGGCAGACCTGTGTTCAGCAAGTATTTGAACTCTTTCAAACACTTATAGTTTGCTTGAGCCTGTCTGGAGTTTCACATGGGTGGACATTGCACTTTTGGGACTACTCCATTGTTTCCATTGTGCCAGGCAAGGTAAATCAACCACAGCTAAAGTATCTGAAAGATTTGAAATGGTATTTGAACCTAGGTCTGCTGCCTGGTGACAGCTCCTCAGTGGGAGTCTGTCAGAGCCACTGTTATTGAGTCGGGGTGGCCAGTCATGGCTAAATGTTTTGAGGGTAAGTCATTTTTACCCTTTTTAAATTGAGGTTTATGAACATGGAGGTCTATTCCTTGTGAGTGGAAGTTGAGGTTAGATTTTTTGGTGGTTTTCCTAGCAGTGCAAAATGCAAAAACAAAGGTAATTTGTATTAACAAGATGTTAAGTTTAACTTTTTGCAGTGACCTACATATTCCAGTGACACCCTCTCACTCCCTACCTCTTTCCTAGGTGATGTTTGAGACGTACCAGTTCTCTGGGGTTTACATAGCCATCCAAGCTGTGCTCACACTCTATGCTCAAGGTAGGTTCTTTAAAGCAAAATGAGGCAACTAGAAGGAAGGTAGGACACCCAAAACCAGTGAAGAGCACTGGGCACCTGAGATTTCACTCCAACGAATTGCAAGTTAAAGTACCTTTTCAGAACACATGGAGGAATATAAGAGGTTATACCCGGTAATTAGCTTTGCTACGTTTCTATCATGTCAGCTACAATTATTTGGGGCTTAAACTTGATTTTCCGGTACAGAAAGTACCAGATATTTACTTTATATTTTAAAATGGTTATTAGTTAGTAGTTGCACAATAATAACCTATGAGTTCCTTGTTTTCTTTGAGAAACAAATTAAAACAATTGATTTGGTACCAGATAGTTACCAATTATTTTAAGTACCAGAAACTACCCATTGATACCACATCCTTTTCCTACCGTAGTAAATACCTCGTATCATAAAATAAAGTGCTTCCATTTGTGCTGTACTGCTTGTTTGTAACATTGGTCTTTCTCTGGGGAAAAAATAAACACAGCTGTGGAAAGAGGGATGCAACGCAGGCTGTGCTAATATGTGACCCTTTCAGTAGCAGGCCGAGAGTTGAATATGCAGTAGCGTAGTTGAGCGTAGCTGTGTACTTTGTGTTCTATACTAGACTTTCATTTGTAGGACGTAGGCCTTTCATTGGCCCATGCATTTTTGTTTTTGATATTGAACCAATGTATTCTGACGGAAAACTCGTTGACACCAAGAAATCGGTAATGACAATTAATTTTACATTTACATTTAAGTCATTTAGCAGACGCTCTTATCCAGAGCGACTTACAATTAATAAAAAGCTTTCCGTTTCAAACGAGTAATAACAGAAATGGTCTATAATGTTTATGGGCTTTGGAAACGATGGATGGGTTTTCTCAGTGGCCCTACTCTGTTGGCGCTGCTGTTTAAAAAAAAATACATATTTTTTTTAGGTCTCCTGACTGGTGTGGTGGTGGACTCTGGTGACGGCGTCACCCACATCTGCCCCGTGTACGAAGGCTTCTCCCTGCCCCACCTGACCCGACGCCTGGACATTGCAGGAAGGGACATTACGCGCTACCTCATCAAGGTACACCCTCGTTCCCCACGGGTGACTCGGGCTGTCTTAGAATGTCCTGTCCAGAAACAACTCCTAGCCCCTAGCATGTGTAGATGTGAGAAGACTTGAATAAGGCATTATGATGGATATTGCACCTTGCCCATTGGTGCTTCCATATTTATATTTATAACTATCTTGCCTAATAATATGAAATCTACACAAGAGCCTAGGGGGAACTAACTAGGGGTTGATTCCTGGACAGGGCCTTGGATAACCTTATTTCCTTCATGAGTATGTCTGATGACTTTCTAGTGGAAAGCAGTCGACTGTAAACCACACCTGTTCATTATTTCATGGTAAGATTTGTGTTTAGGAAAGGTGACTATTTTAAAGAGTATTTGGAGTCCTTTTTTCAAATAGTTTTGCAGTCCTTTACAACCTAGGAGATCTCTGCAACCCAACCAAACACATCCCTTACCTCTGACTTTTGTCCATCATCCAGTTGCTGTTGCTGAGGGGCTACGCCTTCAACCACTCGGCGGACTTTGAGACGGTGCGCATGATGAAGGAGAAGCTGTGCTACGTGGGCTACAACATCGAGCAGGAGCAGAAGCTGGCGCTGGAGACCACTGTGCTGGTTGAGTCCTACACGGTCAGTAACATAGTCCTACAACGTCGTCATCCTGGTCGAGTCCTACACTTTCAGTCCGTATTGTACAACCCTGTTTTGAAGTATTTTCTCTTGTTGTTTTTGGCCATTCTGAGCCCAACCCTGATTTGTCATCTACAGCACACCAGATCAGTGTTTGGACGAGTTACTTAAAGTCATATTACTAGTTACTTTTGTTTAATGTAACGCGTTATGTTATATTATCGCCAGTGCATAGATGTATAGAAGGCACATTTGTCACTAGACAGAAAAGCCTAGAGGCTTTCCCATCACAGAAGTGATCAATGGCTAATATCAGAGTTGCACCCTCTATATTTCTATGGAGAGCGGCTGCCATGACATTTCTCCAAACAGCCCTTCTCTGCTCGCTCGAGAATTAACTGAAACAATTTGAGATCGGCTCATGGGAAACGCGCCCGGTAGAGGGATGATTCTGAAAGTAACGCACACGTTGTTTGACAGTAACTGTAATATTATCCAATTTGAAAAAGCTACAAGTTACTTATAAAAGTAATCTGATTGTGTAATGCATTACTTTTAAAAACACATTACCCCCAACACTGCACCAAATTCTACTTATTAAAGTCTTGCATGGTAAGGGTAACACTATCCTACACCAAGAATAATAGGATGAATCTGTATTTGAAGCCTGGCTATATGGTAACACTGCCTCCTTGTGGACATAATGTATCATGCAGATGATGAGGTTATAATTTTAGAGCATTAGAAGCCATATTTAGTGTAGGAGGAGCTCTTGAACCAAGCTCTGGATGCCCCCAGGTTACTTAGTCAAGTCAACCACGTGCCCAAATCCCTGAGTAACCCGGGTTCAATGGCCGGTAGGGGTCCCTGTGATGTAAAGAGGGAGTGGACTGGAATTTTTAATGTGTGGCGGGCGGCGGCACACCTCCTTGCTTCCCTGCCCAAATCCTGGAGAGAGAAGGAGAGGCGGAGGACAGAGGATGGAACAAAAGCACTACTGTGGTGTTGAAGAAATGACCCCCCTCCCCCTCCATCCATGGGCGTGACATCATTTCCTGTACGACCCAGACTCCCACGCCACGTGCTGACCTGGTGTCGGTTTCCTCCTCTGGACTCCAGACTGGAGCCGTCAATGGGCCCTTTATGCTCCCTCCCTCATAATGTTCCACCACGCTCTGTAAAAGGCCTACTGTATGTCAGCCGGCTCCATCTGACCAGAGGTTGAGAGACTCTTACTTAACGTTGCCAGTTCCAAACATTGTCTATTGTCCATCTCTAGCCTAGCATTGCCTTTCAGATCTCCCTAGCGGTGTTCAAGCAGAAGAAAGCCATCTTAATGTCAATTAAATGCTTTCCGATGTGTGAATGTTGTTCCCCTTTCTGTGTCCCCAGCTCCCCGACGGCAGGATGATCAAGGTGGGAGGGGAGCGGTTTGAAGCCCCTGAGGCTCTATTCCAGCCCCACCTCATCAATGTGGAGGGAGTCGGGGTGGCAGAGCTTCTCTTCAATACTATCAATGCAGCAGACATCGACACCAGGTAACTCCACGACAGACTCCCCCCTACTTACTAGTGACCTAGTAGTTTCCAACCCTCTTTCACTTCTTTGCCATTTCATTAGTTAACATTCTAGTCATTGAGTGGATTTTAGAGAAACAACAAATGTCGGTACATACAAGAGTCTTAAATCGTCTGAAAGCTTAAATTCTTGTTAAAATAACTGCACTGTCCAATTTACAGTAGCTATTACTTCGAAAAAATGCCATGCTATTGTTTGAGAGCTAACAAGTTTTCACCGCGATAGGTTTGATAAATTCACCTCTGAAGTGTCGTTTTGTTAGATATCCTTTTTCATATCCTAAAAAGGTTCATACAGCATGCACAATCGATTTTGTATTTCCACTTGTTGAATTTGCAAAGAAAGGAATCTGTGAAAATTTCATAAGAATGTTTCAATAAGTAAAAGAAGGTAAGTAATAAGTTCCTAGAAGGTAACAAAACTTCACTATTTCATTAGGGGTGTAGTATATCCTATAGGACATCATATTTGGTCAGAGAGTGCAGCCTTCATGGCATGCCAAAGATGCGGGCGGCCATCATTTGAACGACTATCTTTGTCAAATAAGGACCAATCAGAGCCAAACATAGCTAGCTAGAAAACCAATGAGCCGGGCTTTAAGGGAGTATCCGGAAACCATGTATATGTCATCATATGTAGCTACTAACCTTGTACGACAGCATGCCTTTTCATTTTGGACAAAAATTCTAAGGATATTCAGAGTTATGAAACTGTTTTTTGCAAATGTTGAACACTGGAGATCAAGAAAAATAAGTTAAGGAGGAAGTGCTGGGTGCATATTATGTGTTCCAAACCGGTACTGTTAGGTTATAATTGTTCTAACTGTTTGAAACAATATAAACAACACAAAATAAATTATAAGCGGACCAGAGAGGCTGTTGTAAGGTTTTAATTGTAAAGCCTTTATTGCAGCAAAGACTAAACCGTAGCATGAATTCGTTAATGCAATTCCCAAATGGAACGGTTTAGGCCTATTTGTCTTTATGCTAATTATTCAATATTCACTTTATTGTATATTTTAACTAAAATGCTTGATTGCTTTTCAAATCATGAATGACTTGTATGCTGTGTGATGACATGAACTAATAAATGATTGATTGATATGGTAGCTTATAAGTATTGAAATGTAAGTTACGGTATTAAGACGAAACAGGATGTGCTCTTTGGCCTACAGCTCGATGATGGTTATACAAGGCTTGCTATAAAACTTATGATAATGACAAATTATTATGATCATAATAATAATTAAAAATAACAATAAGGGGATCAAGGAAAAAGGAGTGATTATAATAAATCTACTATTCTGACAATTTTGGAAAGATGTAAACACTGAATGGAAAAAAGTAAAGCCTTTACAGCATAGCAAAGATTTAAAAATGTGTGAAATTGTTTATCGATGTGGTTGCATGAGGCTTGGTACTCCCGGAATCAGTAGGCTATTAAACAAACACTCAAACAGGCAACAGAAGTAGGATCTGTCTTATTTCTGTAGATGTACAGTACCAGTCAAAAGTACTCTTTCCAGAGTTTCTTTATTTTGACTATTTTCTACATTGTAGAATAATAGTGAACTATGAAATAACACATATGGAACCAAAAAAGTGTAAAACAAATCCAAATATATTTTAGGTTCTTCAAAGTATCCACCATCATTACTTTTAGACATGAAGGTCAGTCAAGCCGGAAAATTTCAAGAACTTGGAAAATTTCTTCAAGTGCAGTCGCAAAAACCATCAAGCGCTATGAGGAAGCCGGCTCTCATGAGGACCGCCACAGGAAAGGAAGACTCAGAGTTACCTCTGCTGCAGAGGATAAGTTCATTAGTTACCAGCCTTTGCAGGCCAAATAAATGCTTCAGAGTTCAAGTAACAGACACATTTTAACAACTGTTCAGAGGAGACTTTGTGATCAGACCTTCATGGTCGAATTGCTGCAAAGAAACCACTACTAAAGGACCCCAATAAGAAGAGACTTGCTTGGTCCTAGAAACACCAGCAATGGACATTAGACCGGTGAAAATCTGTTCTTTGGTCTTGAGTCCAAATTTTAGATTTGGTCTTTGTGAGATGCAGAATTGGTGAACGGATTATCTCCACATGTGGGGTGTTGTGCTGGTGACACTGTCTTGTGATTTATTTAGAATTCAAGGCACACTTAACCAGCATGTCTACCACAGCATTCTGCAGCAATACGCCATCCCATCTGCGTTGCTCTTTGTCCCACTATCATTTTTCAACATGACAATGAACCAAAACACGCCTCCAGGCTGCGTAAGGGCTATTTAACCAAGATGGAGAGTGTTTGGAGTGCTGCATCAGATGACCTGGCCTCCACAATCACCCGACCTCAACCCAATTGAGATGGTTTGGGATGAGTTGGACTGCAGAGTGAAGGAAAAGCAGCCAAAAAGTTCTCCACATATGTGGGAACTCTCAAGACTGTTGGAAAAGCATTCTAGGTGAAGCTGGTTGAGAGAATGCAAGGAGTGTGCAAAGCTGTCATCAAGGCAAAGGGTGGCTACTTTGAAGAAACTCAAATCTAAAATATATTTAGATGAACATTTTTTTTTGTTGTTGGTTACTGCATGATTCCGTATGTGTTATTTCATAGTTTTGATGTCTTCGCTATTATTCTACAATGTAGAAAATAGTCAACAAAAAATAACCTTTGAATGAGTAAGTGTGTCCAAACTTCTGACTGGTGCTGTATATGGATGATTAATAAAGCCAGACACATTTAACAGTTGGGTTGTTTATGGATCTAATTTAAGTTGTGGTTCCCCCCCCCCCTCACTTTTCTGAGACAAAAATTAAGGCGAGGCCTTTCTCGTCTCCCAACTCCGCTGCTGCCTCCGACGCAGTGTTCTCAACACCAATATGCTGGTTAACTTTGCTATTATGCACAGAGCAACATGGTCTAGGGAAAAGGTGCCAATTCAACAGCGCACTCATGTTTCACGACCGCGGACAGTGACCACTAATCCAACGAGAGACCGCATTTGTTATAAAATGGTATTTTTATTCGTGGTGCACCATAGTTCTTATTTAATATACAATTTCAGCAATGCATGTCTTAGACAGTATTTCTTTTGCTACTGCTCAATTAATGAAATCTGTTGGCCAACAGCCAATTGACCAGTCAACTAAATGGGGTCAGTCCTAGATTATCAAAATGTTTCTCCATATTGTATTTTTTTGTCTATTTTATACATCCCTTTTTCTCTTCTGTAAACATCCTCACTTTCTCTCCTCAGGGCTGAATTCTACAAACACATTGTGGCAAAATGTTCTCTTTTTCCTCTCTCCATGTCGCCCTTCTTATTCACCTTAAGTCATTTCTCTCCATCACCTCTTCGTTCATCCAGGTCTTCTCTCCTCCCTAAACGTCTTCTCTCCTCCCTAAACGTCTTCTCCTTCACTCCACAGGTCTGAGTTCTACAAACACATAGTGCTGTCGGGGGGCTCCACCATGTACCCTGGCCTTCCCTCTCGACTGGAGCGTGAGCTCAAGCAGCTCTACCTGGAGCGCGTGCTGAAGGGAGATGTGGATAAGCTCTCGGTGAGGGCACACACACGCCATTTATATCTTCGAAGTAGCATGCTTTAAGTACATGTCATATTTTATTGTTGCTGTTTTTAGTGCAGGTTTTACTGTCCAATGTTTGACTTTTAACAGAGGGACAACTACTAACAGACATTTAACGATCCATTTTCTCACTGCAGTCATTTGATCAGCCACCAGGAGGCGGTGTTGCCCTAAATTGAATTAGTGTACACAACACGAGCACTGAGTTCACTCTCAGTGTTGAAACAATCTTTGTCATGGGACCATGTTTAAATCATGCGCTCAACTAAATTAAAATATATGTCTCACTGTTCCTCACTCATTCCTTTACACACTGATTGCTCAATTTGGCAACAATATCCATTTCAGCATTTTCAATGCCAGGCCTGCTGGTTCAGTTCATGTAATTATTAGACGATTTCACACCTATTTTTAGTTAAAGGTTGTTAAGACAGACATTTTTCCTCCCACTCTTCGCTCTCTTTCCCTTTCCTTATTTCTCCTCTTTCCCCTATTCTTATGCGTTTGCTTTCCTTTCACACTCTTCCCTTCTCCTCCTTATCTTCTATTCTGGCTCCTCCTTTCCTGCTTGTGTGCAGAAATTCAAGATTCGGATCGAGGACCCCCCTCGGCGCAAGCACATGGTGTTCCTGGGTGGGGCCGTGCTGGCCGACATCATGAAGGACAAGGACAACTTCTGGCTGACAAGGGAGGAGTACCAGGAGAAGGGGGTGCGTGTCCTGGAGAAGCTGGGGGTCACTGTCAGATAAACACCCCCCCCCCCCTCCCCAAGATGCACATGTCTGGGCTACGTCTAAAATGGCACCCTATTCCCTTATTGCACTACTTTTGACCACCCATAGGGTAGTGCACTATCTCGGGAATAGGGTGCCATTTGGGATGTAGCCTTGGTCTTGTCTCCCGCCCTCCTTCTCCGCTACGTCCTCCACTTGATATCCATCTACAGCTCACTTCTTTGCGACCCGATCGTCTGTTTTTACCACCCCTGTCCCAGATTCGCTCGCCCACTCTCCAAGGGCATGTTGTGACAGACTGTTGGGGAGGTGGGAGGAGATGGATGAGGTGCTGACAACATGTCTCCTGGGAATAGTTTCAATCACGTTGCCCAACTTATTCGGTCAAAACACGATCCCAATGATCATCAAGATGAAGTCAATTATTATTAGGGATTCATTTATAGAGGGGGTGTCGGATTCTCCTGTGTTGTGGGCACAGGGTACACAAGGGGCCTCCATCAAAGGCAAGCTGCCTTTTTTTAAATTTAAAATTCCACCCTTCTGTCCATCTTTGTCTTTTGTCCAGTCTTAATGAGCAGGTGATTTCTTGCTCCTCTTGAGGAGGTTGTGTTAATGTTGGGGGGAGGTCAGGGGGTGATGGTGGATTAGAGCGCAGGTGGTTTTTGGGGCATGTTTCTCCTTCTCACAGGGTCCACCTGCCCACTTGTCTGACTCCCATATCTAGTCTGTTGCCATTGTGTCGTAAGAGGGATGTGATGATGACAAAAAAAAGCGGTTGGCCTTCCCTCACGATATAAAAGGCCTTTCATTCCACTGATGGCTAAATATTTGCCATGTATTCAATTCCAATGAGGACTGCTCAGCCTTTTTCTTTGAAGTCATGTTTTGTGTTCACATTAATTTTGCTGATGCGCTTTCCTTTTGGAGGAGAAGTGGTTTAGCCTTTCGTTTTGTCAGACGGACAAATAACGTCTTGTATTTTTTTTTTGCAGTGCATTACTCCCGTGTTTGTTTTCGTAACGAGTGAGGATGTGTCGTCATCATGGCTGTTGGACACACGAGTCATTCGGTTTTTAAGGTCTGGGTTACATTTTGCCCTCAACAGCAGGTCTAGGATCTCTATCCCAGGCCTATCCTTAACCATTGTGAGCTAAACAATGCATCAGACCTAGGACCAGTTGTTAAGGGCATACTGAACCGTAACTTGTTTAGCGGGGCAGTCATTCTGAGACCAGTAGGAACTCTCCCTAGTCTCCGCTCCAGTGAAGATTATTATTATTTTTTTTTAGGTCGGGGGTTATTGGGGGTGGGATTTGTTGGGGGTGTCGAACATTTGTAATATTAATAAGAATCAGTAGACATGGAGACCACATAAAAGCTGGTATTTAAGGTTTTCCTTTTTTGGTTTTCATATGTATATGAACTTACACAATATATGTGTATCATTTTCTTTTTTTATCCAAACAGTCATCCAGTGCCAAGTGCAGTTATTGTAGCTGGGGTTTTTTCATTTGTTTTTTTCATCGCATAACTGCCTACCGCTGATTTTAAAATAAAGCAAAGTGATTTATAAATACCTGGTGGTGCTCTGTCTTTGAGATGTACCAAGTGATCCTAAATGTGACCGCTTAAAAGGCAGATAATAATAATAATAAATACTATTTGCGTCGCTTTTTGACTTACAGTCAGTGATCCTAAATGTGACCGACTTAAAAGGCAGATGAATTGCCTCAAAAGAATGAGTTGGTACATTCACGTGTACGGATGCATGGGTATGCTGTGTAACTATGTGGTCATATTTAGAATGAAGGCTGGCAGAGAACAAGAATGCGAGTGGCTTCTTTGTGAGTCTGTCAATTTTAAATATTTGTCACATGTTCATAAACAACCGGTGTAGGCTAACAGTGAAATGCTTACAGGCCCTTCCCAACAAGGAAATAGTCAAACAAGTAACAATAAATACACATGAGTAACAACTTGGCTAAATGTACTGGGTCCATATGCTGGGGCATGAGGTAATTCTGCTAGATATGTACATATAACTTGAAATAGTGACAAACAGTATGTGATGGGACAAAGTTAGTTCAAAAAGGGTCAATGCAGATAGTCCGGATAATTATTTGGTTAACTATTTAGCAGTCTTGTGACTTGGAGGTAGAAGCTGTTCAGGGTCCTGTTGGTTCCAGACTTGCCTTGCGGTAGCAAAGAGAAGTCATTTGCGTGACTGGAGTCTTTGACAGTTTTTTTTTTTTTTAGAGCCTTCTGACACTGCCCGGTATAGAGGTCCTGGATGGCAGGGAGCTCGTCCCCAGTGGTGTACTGGGCTGTACGCACTACCCTCTGTAGCGCCTTGTGGTCGGATGCTGAGCAGTTGCCATACCAAGCGGTGATTCAGTCAGTCAAGATGTTCTCAATTGTGCAGTTGTATAATGTTTTGAGGACCTGAGGGCTCATGCCAAAGCTTTTCAGCCTCCTGAGGGGGAAGAGGCATTGTCGTGCCCTCTTCACGACTGCTTGTGTGTGTGGACCATGATCAGCCTTTCAAAGCATTTCATGGCTACAGAAGAGACCGCTACGGGGCGATAGTCATTTAGACAGGTTACCTTGGCGTTCTTGGGCACAGGGATTATGGTGGTCTACTTGAAACATGTTGGTATTACAGAGAGTCCGCGAGAGGCTGAAAATGTGCAGTGAAGCCACTTACCAGCTGGTCAGCGCATGCTCTTGAGTATGCGTCATGGCAATCTGTCTGGCCTTGTGAATGTTAACCTGTTTTAAGGTCTTACTCACACCCACTATGGAGAGTGTGATTACGCAGTCATCCAGGAAAGCTGGTGCTCTTATGCATGGTTCAGTTTTGCTTGCCTCGACGCAAGCATATAAGGCATTTAGCTCATCGGTAGGCTAGCGTCACTGGGCAGCTCGCTGTTTCCCTTTTGTCATCTGTGCTAGTTTGCAAGCCCTGCCACATCCGACCAGCGTCTGAGGCGGTGTAGTAGGATTCGATCTTAGTCATATATTGATGCTTTGCCTGTTTGTTAGTTCGTCGGAGGGTGTAGTAGGTTTTCTTATAAGCTTGCGGACTAGTCTCCAGGTCTAGCCTTTAGCTCAGTGCGGATGTTGTCCATAATACATGGCTTCTGGTTGGGATATTTGTGTACAGTCACTGTGGGTACGACGTCGTCGATGCCCCTATTTAATGAAGCTAGTGACTGATGTGGTAAACTCCTCAATGCCATCTGATGACCCGCTGAACACATTCCAATCTGTGCTAGCAAAACTGTCCTGTAGCACATCACTGGTACTTCCTGTTTTGAGTTCTTGCTTGTAAGCAGGAATCGGGAGTATAGAGTTATGGAGAGATTTTGCCAAATCAATGGCGAGGGAGAGCTTTGTATGCGTTTCTGTGTGTGGAGTAAAGGTGATCTAGAGGTTTTCTTTGCCTTTAGTTGCACGTGACCTGCTGGTAGAAATGTACAGTGCCTTCAGAAAGTATTCATATTCCACATTTTCTTGTTACAGCCTGAAATCAAAATGGATTAAACAGATGTTTTTCATCCATCTACACACAACACACCATAATGCCAAAGAGGGAAAAACATGTCGTTTTTTGTGTGTGCAAATGTACTGAATGAAATGCATAAATATTAATTTACACAAGTGTTCACACCTGAGTCAATACATTACAATCACCTTTGGCAGGGATTACAGCTGTGAGTCTTTCTGGGTAACTATCTAAGAGCTTTGCACACTTGGATTGTACAAAATGTGACAAATTCTTCAAGCATTGTCAAGTTGGTGGTTGATCATTGCTAGACAGCCATTTTAAAGTATTACCATGGATTTTCAGTCCAATTTAAGTCAAATGTTCTAAACGTTGTTTTGGCTAGTATATACACTGTACAAAACATTAGGAACACCTCTCCATGACAGAATGACCAGTTGAAAGTGCTGATCCCTTATTGATGTCACCTGTTAAATCCACTTCAAGCAGCGTAGATGGATGGGAGGAGACGTGCTAAAGAAGGATTTTTAAACCTTGACATGGATTGTGTGTGTGCCATTCAGAGGGTAATTGGGCAAGACCAAAGATTTTTGTGCCTTTGGACGGGGTATGGTGGTAGGTGCCAGGCACATCGGTTTGGGTGTGTCAAGAGCTGCAATGCTGCTGGATTTTTCACACTCCAGTTTCCTGTGTGTATGAAGAATGGTGCACCACCCAAAGGACATCCAGCCAACTTGACGCAACTGTGGGAAGTGTTGGAGTCAACACGGGCCATCATCCCTGTGGGACGCTTTCAACATCTTGTAGTCCATGCCCTGACGAATTGAGGCTGTTCTGAAGGCAAAAGGGGGTGTAACTCAATATTAGGAAGGTGTTCCTAATGTTTTGTACACATTGTAATTTGGCCCTGTTTTAGGTTATCCTGATGAGGTTGCCTCCCAGTATCTGGAGAGCAGAGTGAACCAGGTTTCCCTCTAGGATTTTGCCTATTGATCTCTATTCCATTTAAAAAAAAAATCCTTAGTCCTTGCTGATGACGAGCATTACGATAACATGATGAAGCCACCCCACGCTTGAAAATATGAAGTGGTACTCAATGTGATTTGCTGCACATGTAACTCTTTGTATTAAGGAAATTAAGTAAATTTCTTTGCCATATTTTTTTGCAGTTTTACTTGTGCCCTTTAGCAAACAGGATACATATTTTGGAATATTTTTTTTATTTAGTTCCTTTTTACTGTCATTTAGGTTCATATTGAGGAGTAACTATGTTGATCCATCCTCAGTTTTCTCCTATCGCAGCCATTAAACTCCGTTTAAGTCACCATTGGCCTCATGGTGAAATCCCTGAGAGGTTTCCTTCAGCTGCGGCAACTGAGTTAGGAAGGACGCCTATATCTTAGTAGTGACGGGCTGTATTGATACACCATCCAAAGTGTAATAACTTCACTATGCTCAAAGGGATATTCAATGTCTGTTTAAAAAAAAGTGTTTAATCTACCAATAGGTGCCCTTCTTTGCAAGGCATTGGAAAACCCTGGTCTGTGTTTGTAATTCGCAGCTCGACTGAGGCACCTTACAAATAATTGCATGTGTGGGGTACAGTGACGAGGTAGTCATTCAAAAATTGTGTTAAACACTTATTGCACACAGAGTCCATGCAACATATTTTTACTGCTTAACGTATTTCAGCTTGCCATAACAAGTTGAGTACTTATTGACTCAATATTTCAGCTTATTACTTAAGTATTTCTAAAAACATAATTCCACTTTGATATTATGGGGTATTGTGTGTAGGCCAGTGACACAATCTCAATTTAGTCAAGGGGTGTACTTTCTGAAGGCATTCTAGGTAATACAGGTAGAGGTGTGTGTGTGTGTGTGTCTCAAGTATATAGGAGAGGGAGATTCTGCTAAGATATTTGGGGGTGTGTCGGGGTCTGTAAGTTGAAAACAGCCCTATGGAGGGGCACTGTTGCAGACCCAAACATTACATTTACATTTAAGTCATTTAGCAGACGCTCTTATCCAGAGCGACTTACAAATTGGTGCATTCACCTTATGACATCCAGTGGAACAGTCACTTTACAATAGTGCATCTAAATCTTAAGGGGGGTGAGAGGGATTACTTATCCTATCCTAGGTATTCCTTAAAGAGGTGGGGTTTCAGGTGTCTCCGGAAGGTGGTGATTGACTCCGCTGTCCTGGCGTCGTGAGGGAGTTTGTTCCACCATTGGGGGGCCAGAGCAGCGAACAGTTTTGACTGGGCTGAGTGGGAGCTGTACTTCCTCAGTGGTAGGGAGGCGAGCAGGCCAGAGGTGGATGAACGCAGTGCCCTTGTTTGGGTGTAGGGCCTGATCAGAGCCTGGAGGTACTGAGGTGCCGTTCCCCTCACAGCTCCGTAGGCAAGCACCATGGTCTTGTAGCGGATGCGAGCTTCAACTGGAAGCCAGTGGAGAGAACGGAGGAGCGGGGTGACGTGAGAGAACTTGGGAAGGTTGAACACCAGATGGGCTGCGGCGTTCTGGATGAGTTGAAGGGGTTTAATGGCACAGGCAGGGGAGCCCAGCCAACAGCGAGTTGCAGTAATCCAGACGGGAGATGACAAGTGCCTGGATTAGGACCTGCGCCGCTTCCTGTGTGAGGCAGGGTCGTACTCTGCGGATGTTGTAGAGCATGAACCTACAGGAACAGGCCACCGCCTTGATGTTGGTTGAGAACGACAGGGTGTTGTCCAGGATCACGCCAAGGTTCTTGGCGCTCTGGGAGGAGGACACAATGGAGTTGTCAACCGTGATGGCGAGATCATGGAACGGGCAGTCCTTCCCCGGGAGGAAGAGCAGCTCCGTCTTGCCGAGGTTCAGCTTGAGGTGGTGATCCGTCATCCACACTGATATGTCTGCCAGACATGCAGAGATGCGATTCGCCACCTGGTCATCAGAAGGGGGAAAGGAGAAGATTAATTGTGTGTCGTCTGCATAGCAATGATAGGAGAGACCATGTGAGGTTATGACAGAGCCAAGTGACTTGGTGTATAGCGAGAATAGGAGAGGGCCTAGAACAGAGCCCTGGGGACACCAGTGGTGAGAGCGCGTGGTGAGGAGACAGATTCTCGCCACGCCACCTGGTAGGAGCGACCTGTCAGGTAGGACGCAATCCAAGCGTGGGCCGCGCCGGAGATGCCCAACTCGGAGAGGGTGGAGAGGAGGATCTGATGGTTCACAGTATCGAAGGCAGCCGATAGATCTAGAAGGATGAGAGCAGAGGAGAGAGAGTTAGCTTTAGCAGTGCGGAGCGCCTCCGTGATACAGAGGAGAGCAGTCTCAGTTGAATGACTAGTCTTGAAACCTGACTGATTTGGATCAAGAAGGTCATTCAGAGAGAGATAGCGGGAGAGCTGGCCAAGGACGGCACGTTCAAGAGCTTTGGAGAGAAAAGAAAGAAGGGATACTGGTCTGTAATTGTTGACATCAGAGGGATCGAGTGTAGGTTTTTTCAGAAGGGGTGCAACTCTCGCTCTCTTGAAGACGGAAGGGACGTAGCCAGCGGTCAGGGATGAGTTGATGAGCGAGGTGAGGTAAGGGAGAAGGTCACCGGAAATGGTCTGGAGAAGAGGAGGGGATGGGGTCAAGCGGGCAGGTTGTTGGGCGGCCGGCCGTCACAAGATGCGAGATTTCATCTGGAGAGAGAGGGGAGAAAGAGGTCAGAGCACAGTTCTGCCGCTCTCTTTGATGTGGCACTGTACAAGGAATTCCCACCCAAGGTCTCCAAGGCGATGGCCTTCGCCAACAAGACTGACTCCACTGGCAGTTCGGCATGGAACCGTCCCACCTCACCTCAGTTCCTTTCTCATGGTTGGTGGTGTTTAGCATTAGGCTAAATAGCATCACGCTAAAACCCACAGGACGTTTACCTGTCGGTTTGGACAAGAGTGGTTCTTATCTCCAAATCAGAGATATGATAAGAGCACCAAAGAGAAAAGACAGCCAGGACAAGCTGAAGCCAAGGGGTGTGGCACAGTGTTAGTGGAGGACCCTTTGAGCTCTGAGGGTCTCTGGAAACCGCAGGGAGTTTAGAAGGGGAGGCTGACTGTTCTCAGAAGCTGGATGGAAGGACATGCATGGCATCCCTCTATCTACCAGCCCTTTTTTAAAGTTTTTTTGCATGGCATCACATTTGAAAGGGTGAGACTCATTTAATAATTTTTAGGCGGGAGAATTTGCTAATTTCCTCTTGAGGGGGTGATCATGCACCCAAAACACACCTTTCCCACCATGCTCCTCCACTTAGGGAACACTTTGTCAGGGATTAACAGAGGCCCCAAAATCCCCTCTGAACCCACAACGATTCTTTAATCGTTAGAGCATTTGCCTCATGGGCTCAAGCCAACCAACCAGGCTTGAAAATGGCACTTAGTAAGAAAACCACATACTAAATCCCACAACAAAGATTATTTGGATAATTGTAATTCTGAGAAAAAACAGATTGCCTGACTTCTCATATATGCCTCTTGGTACAGATGGTTGTTTTCTAACACAAAGGGGGAAACTAAAAAAAGTTTTGCATGCCTTTTAAACAATGTAGCAAGAAAGCAACAAGTTCAGTGAGTATAAGGGGGTTTGGACCAAGATGTTGCATGTCCAAAAGAAGGAGGAGCAGTTAAGATCGCAACTGCAGTTATACTGAAACAAATAAACACAACATGCAACAATTTCAAAGAGTTTAGTGAGTTACAGTTCACAAAAGGAAATCAGACAACTTAAATACATTCATTAGGCCCTAATCTATGGATTTCACATGACTGGTAATACAGATATGCATCTGTTGGCCACAGATCGTGGATTAGAATTTGCCTCATGCAGCACAACACATCTACTTCACATTGAGCTGATCAGGCTGTTGATTGTGGTCTGTGGAATGTTGTCCCACTCCTCTTCAATGGCTGTGCGAAGATGCTGGATATCGGCAGGAACTGGGACATGCTGTCCTACACGTCAATCCAGAGCATCCCAAACATGCTCAATGGGTGACATGTCTAGTGAGTATGCAGGACATGGAATGCCTGGGGCATTTTCAGCTTCCAGGAATTGTGTTCAGAGGCTTGTGGCATGGGGCCGTGCCTTATCATGCTGAAACATGAGGTGATGGCGGCAGATGAATGGCAACACAATGGGCCTCAAGATCTAGTCACAGTGTCCCTATGCATTCCTTGTCGGTAGCTTATGCCTGCCCATATCATAACCCCACCACCACCATGGGGAACTCTGTTCACAACGTTGACATCAGCAAACCGCTTGCCCACATGATGCCATATATGTCTGCCTTCTGCCCCATACAGTTGAGGGATTCATCCATGAAGAGCTCACTTCTCCAGCGTGCCAGTAGCCACCGAAGGTGAGTATTTGCCCACAAGACGGTTACGACGCCAAACTGCAGTCAGATCAAGACTGGTGAAGATGACGAGCATGCAGATGAGCTTCCCTGAGACATTTTGTCCCCCCCTGACAAATTGTTCAGAAATGATTTGGTTGTGCAAACCCACAATTTCATCAGCTCTCCGGGTGGCTGGTCTCAGACGATCCCACAGGTGAAGAAGCCGGATGTGGAGGTCCTGGGCTGGTGGTGTTTACGGTTGTGAGGCCGGTTGGACGTACTGCCAAATTCTCTAAAATGACGTTGGAGGCGCCTTACGGTAGGAAAATGTACACGGCATTCTCTGGCAACAGCTCTGGTGGACATTCCTGCAGTCAGCATACCAATTGCACGCTCCCTCAACTTGAGACAGCTGTGGCATTGTGTTGTGTGACAAAACATTTTGGTGGCCTTTTATTGTCCCCAGCACAAGATTCACCTGTGTAATGGTCATGCTGTTTAATCAGCTTCTTGATATGCCACACCTGTCAGGTGGATGGATCATCTTAGCAAAGCAGAATTCTCACTAACAGGGATATAAACAAATTTGTGCAAAAAAAGAGAACTAATTTCTCTGATATTTTATTTCAGCTCATGCAACATGGAACCAACCCATTACATTCATATTTTTGTTCAGTGCAGTACAGTAGCTCTCTTCCAGGATAGGAGAGGGTCATCTTCCTCCTCTGGCTTTCCTGAGCAAACAACTAATGGCCACTAATACCAGAAACCATAGAGAGAAGTGAATAGGCAATTAGCAAAAAAGGGAAGCTTATAAAAAGTTAATGCTGTAAGGAGCCTGGTGGGGAGTTAACCAGGAACCCACTGTGCGTTAATTTCGGTCCAAGAAAATCTACACATGGCTCCGTTTGAGATAGGAGGGAGGCAGCTCGAGGGGAGGGTTGGGGGACAAGAGGGGTATCGTGTTCACATTTGTTTCAGATTTCATCCATGTAAACAAAGGGAGGCAGGCAGACACGCTGGGGCCTATTTAAATTAGGCCCAGACTAACATCCCGTCAGAAGTTCCTGCCTCGCGCATGCTAGGCCATCAGCACTTTCTGACTCGCTACAGCTTTGATGAGATCACTCAGAGCTCTTGTGGCGGGGGTAAAACTAGTTCTTTAGTTTTTTGATGTAATTTTCCCCCTGTTTATTACAGTGGATGAGAGGCTTTTTGGTGTGTGTGTGTGTGTGTGTGTGTGTGTGTGTGTGTGTGTGTGTGTGTGTGTGTGTGTGTGTGTGTGTGTGTGTGTGTGTGTGTGTGTGTGTGTGTGTGTGTGTGTGTGTGTGTGTGTGTGTGTGTGTGTAATGCTCTCTCTTTTGCTTTTGTTTCAGCCCTGTTGGAGTCTACACAGTTCATGTACAGCACTGACGGAGAATAAGTAGACCAGTACAATCTCTCAAAAAGGCCTGGGGGGCTTGTTGGCAAATTTGACGTCAATTTGGTAAGCATTTGGGTTCATCTAGATCCAGGCTACAGCTTCCCCCATTGGCTGTTGATGTAGTGTGCATACACAGCCTGTACAACTCAACTAGCTCCAGCTGTATGAAAATGACCACCAAGGCCATTCTGGCAGTGGAGCATTAATTTGTAACTAGGGTGGAACATTCAAGTAACTGGAGGTGAGTGGGGGCAGGGTTCAGATGGAATAAAGTTAACAGTTAAAGTCCACTTCCTTCCTCCTACCGGCCCAAAGCGAAGCATTGGGAACTGAAGCCTTTCTGTGCCTCCCGAGTAACCCCAAATGTGGCCGGAACGGCAGACAAACTCTCGATTACAAGCGTCCGCAAAAATAAACACTGGTCATATTATTTTCACTGCACTTTTCCTGTTGGTTTGATTTAAACACTAGCTACACCCCAGTCGCGCCAACAGACACACACCAGGGTTTGGTCTTTTTGGAAATAACTCTGTGTCCATGTTGGCCACATGAGTTGAACTGGCATGGGGCACGTATATAGAAAACCCAGGTTTAGACTGGGAGATCGGCAGTTTGTACAAAAAAAACAGGCATCCAATTCCGCCTGATTTGTGTGCGTTGGTCTTGCTTGGACTGGCCAATGCAAGTAACCTCCATCCTATATTTTGCGTCCACTGCACACAGGTTGTTGCTTGGTTCGTGGAGTACGCATGGGCATTGTTGAACAAATTGGGGAACGACTACTATATGTGGAAGAGACTACATTTTCTGAATACTAAACTCAGTAAAAAAAAAGAAACGTCCCCTTTTCAGGACCCTGTCTTTCTAAGATAATTCATAAAAATCCAAATAACTTCACAGATCATTGTAAAGGGTTTAAACACTGTTTCCCATGCTTGTTCAATTAACCATAAACAATTAATGAACATGCACCTGTGGAACGGTCGTTAAGACACTAACAGCTTACAGACGGTAGGCAATTAAGGTCAGTTATGAAAACTTAAGACACTAGAGGCCTTTTTACTGACTCTGAAAAACACCAAAAGAAAGATACCCCGGGTCCCTGCTCATCTGCGTGAACGTGCCTTAGGCATGCTGCAAGGAGGCATGAGGACTGCAGATGTGGCCAAGGAAATAAATTGCAATGTCCGTACTGTGAGACGCCTAAGACGGCGCTACAGGGAGACAGGACGGACAGCTGATCGTCCTCGCAGTGGCAGACCACGTGTAACAAACACCTGCACAGGATCGGTACATCCAAACATCACACCTGCGGGACGGGTACAGGATGGCAACAACTGCCCGAGCTACACCAGGAACGCACGATCCCTCCACTGTCCGCAATAGGCTGAGAGAGGCTGGACTGGGGGCTTGTTGGCCTGTTAAGGCAGGTCCTCACCAGACATCACCGGCAACAACGTCACCTATGGGCACAAAACCCAACGTCGCTGGACCAGACAGGACTGGCAAAGTGCTCTTCACTGACGAGTTGCGGTTTGGTCTCACCAGGGGTGATGGTCTGATTCGCGTTTATTGCTGAAGGAATTACAGAGGCCTGTACTCTGGAGCGGGATCGATTTGGAGGTGGAGGATCCATCATGGTCTGGAGCGGTGTGTCACAGCATCATCGGACTGAGCTTGTTGTCATTGCAGTGAATCTCAACGCTGTGCGTTACAGGGAAGACATCCTCCTCCCTCATGTGGTACCCTTCCTGCAGGCTCATCCTGGCATGACCCTCCAGCATGACAATGCCACTAGCCATACTGCTTGTTCTGTGCGTGATTTCCTGCAAGACAGGAATGTCAGTGTTCAGCTATGGCCAGCGAAGAGCCCGGAACTTAATCCCATTGAGCACGTCTGGGACCTGTTGGATCGGAGAGTGAGGGCTAGGGCCATTCCCCCCCAGAAATGTCTGGGAACTTGCAGGTGCCTTGGTGGAAGAGTGGGGTAACATCTCACAGCAAGAACTGGCAAATCTGGTGCAGTCCATGAGGAGGAGATGCACTGCAGGACTTAATGCAGCTGGTGGCCACACCAGACACTGACTGTTACTTTTGATTTTGACCCCCACTTTGTTCAGGGACACATTATTCCGTGTCTGTTCATCACGTCTGTGGAACTTGTTCAGTATATGTCTCAGTTGTTAAATCTTGTTATGTTCATACAAATATTTACACATGTTAAGTTTGCTGAAAATAAACACTTTTTTTTTTTTTTTGCTGAGTTGGCTAGGCTCACCTGAGAATCATTTTCATTGAATCTTTTCAGATCCTAATCAAGCACCCTGAAACCTCCTGCTTGCACACAATGATTGAACTAACTCATAAAACAGTCTTCATAACTGGGAGAAGCCATTTATACAGGTATAGCGATATACACGGTACAGACTTTATTGTTCAGAGAGAAGCCAACTATCAACAACAAGCGCTCCTGAAAGGACGAAATAGAGAACCACTTCTTTTGGAGTTCACTCTCCCTGGCCGTCAATGACTTTTGCTGCCAGATAGCTGGAGATGGTAAACAAAAAAGGCACTTGTGGAGACAATGCCACCGCGCCCGTTGCTTTCCTCCGACTCCCCCCACGGCCCCTGAGCAGTGTGGGAAAGCACCTCCCTCGCCTCTGTCCAACGGAGGATGGAGAGGCTCCCTCTCTGTTGTGATATGTGCACAATAACATCCTGATAAATGTCCTGCAATGTTCCCACCGGTGAGGAAACGGTACACAAACAAAGCCCTGAAGTTCTCTGGCTAAGCACGGGATGGGATTAGAGCCAGGGGCGTGTCCACCATTCGGGCTCCGGCGACGAGCACACTACTGGTGGGAGGATGGATCAGTGGGAAATGAACAGCGTGTTTTTAATCCCTAATCCTGCAGCAGTGGGTAGTACTGTATGGAAGTTCTAGAACATTGCTATGGGGGGGGGGGTGCACTGCTAAAGCATGCATTGTCCATGTAAAAGTAGGCCAACTGGACTGCCAAGAGGGTGTCCAACTGTACCGTGGTGGTAAACAGGAGCATCACATTAACGACGGATGCCACAGTTTAACCATGTTTTAGGCTGTGGGGGGGAGGGGGGGGATATCATGGAGGGAGCTGGTGGTGGATGGTGGACGCAGCGCTTAGTGTTGACCTAAGACCACATGGATTCTTGGCCATCGGTCGCAGGCTGTGGCCTTACACACATTCACACAGAACAGGTTCAATGGCTATGGTTCAATCGGCTATGAAAAGCCAACTGACATTTACTCCCTAGATGACCCTGCTGGTCATCTATGAACATTTTAACATCTTGGCTATGTTCTGTTATAATCTCCACCCGGCACAGCCAGAGGAGGACTGGCCACCCCTCATAGCCTGGTTCCTCTCTAGGTTTCTTCCTAGGTACAGCCCTTTCTAGGGAGTTTCCCCTAGCCACCGTGCCTCTACACCCGCATCGTTTGAGGTTTTAGGCTGGGTTTCTGTACACCCGCTTATGTACGGGGCGGCAGGGTAGCCTAGTGGTTAGAGCGTTGGACTAGTAACCGGAAGGTTGCAAGTTCAAACCCCTGAGCTAACAAGGTACAAATCTGTCGTTCTGCCCCTGAACAGGCAGTTAACCCACTGTTCCTAGGCCGTAATTGAAAATAAGAATTTGTTCTTAACTGACTTGCCTACTTATATAAAGGTAAAATAAATGTAAAAAAGGACTTTATAAATACATTTGAATTATTAATGGTGATTGGAGATACATGACATACCGTGCTGAGGTTGAGGTCTTGTGTCCAGTTTCACATGGCGAGGTCTGTTTACCAAGGCCTAGCAGGGCAGAATTAGAGCCCGACACCACTCGTCTGGGGTCATATGATGGACGACATCGTTGGTTCTCACCCGTCTGTTGTGAACTCCTAGGCTCAGGTCAGGGTGGTAAAAATGTGTGTGGTCTATGGCCCAGTTGCACAGGGCGGGGTCGGGAATTGATGGAAATTATGTAAATATATCACTAGCCACTTTAAACAATGCTACCTTATATAATGTTACTTACCCTACATTATTCATCTCATATGCATACGTATAGTGTAATCTATATCATCGACTGCATCCTTATGTAATACATGTATCACTAGCCACTTTAACTATGCCACTTTGTTTACATACTCATCTCATATGTATATACTGTACTCGATACCATCTACTGTATCTTGCCTATGCTGCTCTGTACCATCACTCATTCATATATCCTTATGTACATATTATTTATCCCCTTACACTGTGTATAAGACAGTAGTTTTGGAATTGTTAGTTAGATTACTTGTTGGTTATTACTGCATTGTCGGAACTAGAAGCACAAGCATTTCGCTACACTCGCATTAACATCTGCTAACCATGTGTATGTGACAAATACAAATTTGATTTGGTGGCACCCATCTTGGACTGGGTTATTTAGAAATATTTGAATGACACTAATGCATTTGCAATAATTATTAGGCATATCCAGTGCTATGATACTGAGAGCAACAACCAGGTAGTGGACTACAATAAGTTCCGTGATAAGTCTCACTGTCAACCCTATGAAATAGGCTAGCTTTTGCTGAGGAATAGTAAGCTAACTTGACTTCTCAAAATGTCTCCTGTTTTCCCCTCTAAAATAAGACAAAATGTTTTTTGGACTGAATGGCTGTAGCTGACGTGTGCCGTGCAAGCTAGCTAGCAATGCACACATTTGGCAAAACGTGTGCTGTTATTCTTGACGTCCACTCACAGCTAGCTTGCTAGTCAACTTGTTAGCAGTCACACTGACAAACCTTTATAAAACGCTCACCTCAAAGAATAATGGTGATGTCCAATTGAGTCAGAGACCACTTCCAGTGTTAATTGGCAGACATTTTAGTGTTTGTGTTATAAAACATTTATTTAAGCCTATATTAGTCATCTAAGCTTACCGGTATACTTGCTTGCATGGGCTTGCGTATACCTTGACAAAAGAAAAGTGCCATTTGGACACCTAGAAACAACCATATGCTCAACAGTGCTGAAAACTTGGTTCCCCGCAGAGGTTAAAGGCCTACTCCTTCCCATTCCATCATCATACTGTAACATGTTGTATTTCAAAACACGGTCATCTGTGTTTTAGGATGAGGTTAATATAAATCTATAAAACTATTTTAAGGGGGCAGGCTAAGACAATCACAGTGCACAAGCCTTAAATAAGAAAGGCGAAGATGGCATTTTTTAGTGCTGTTTTTTTCCCCCCTTTCAAACCCTGATTCAAAAGAGGGAAAAAGAAAAAAAAGTGACCTCATTAGAATAAAGTATGCCTTAAATGGTTTGCACATGTTGAAGTTTGATACTATTTGCAGTCGCCGAGTTCCGTAGCCGGGCCAGGGCCTTCAGGGACCTTTTTTTCCTCTCGCTCGTTGACTGTCTTCCATATGCATTTTCTCGAGACCCACAGAGCAAAACATTGGTGTACTCTATAGATTCTTTTAGAGACTTGCAGAGCATGGTACAGCTCTGTGAACCTGTCTAGCGCCCAACGCGTATATTTCCGTCTTGACAGACGAAGAGGGGGAAAAGAATACTCTGGAGCAAAGACAGGATCTGACTACTGCAGTCATTCCTTCTTTATGATACACACACACGATAGAGATGTGTGTTTTAATCGAGAACATGCGTGTACTCAAACAAACGCTCACACACCCCCTCAGGCCATGCCCTGGCCCATGTATGGATTACCGTGTTGCAGCAGGATGGGACAGTGCCGAGTAGCATGAGGTCGATCAGCAGCCCCCCTCAGCAATGCTCCTAAAAAGATGCAACACAGGGAAGTGCTGGGCTACAAGCTATGTCTATGGGATAAAATGTACAGGCTGTATGAGATGCCACTGTAACATGGTTAAATCTCTCATAAACCACATCTCTGTAAAAATACAGTGGAAATGAACACACGCACACACGGAAAAGTACTTACTATCCAGGCCGTGCTTCTGTTAGTTTCCATATGATGTATTGGCATTTATACAGATGTTAATTTCTCTTTTCTCATTTTTTCTTTTTAAAAGCAAAGAGTCGTGATGATCATATTGGAAACAATACAAAAATAGAACTTAAAATGTACATAATACACTTGATAGATATATATATATATATATATCTATATATATTTTAGCTTTTTTTTTTTACAGAGGTAAAAACTTAGATTGTAAAAAAACAAACAAACAGAAAACAATCGATTTAACTGTTTCTTTAAACATAAAAAGAAAACATACTAAGTATACATGAGATAGATGAAGAGGACGCTTCAGGCACTTTCCTTTAATAGTTCAATGTGTGCAGGAATTAGACACTGCACCAAAACAGACAAACTGCTTTTGGTTAACTTTTCTTTTACCACAGATAGAAAAATAAAACTGGGATCTTCTCTACAATGAATGGCAACAATATTGCAAAGCTGACAAACAGGGACACACAGCAGAAAAAGGGAAGGAAGAAAGGCAGAGGAGAGAGCGAGGGTAAAGAGAAAGACGGACACAACGAAAGCTTTTGTACAGAACCCGCAACGCCATGATGCCGTCGCCCATTTAACTCCAGACATGGCTCGGAACTCGAATGGTTATGACGATTAGTTCATGTATGATTGCGATCGATCGCATAAGATGTATTTTCTGCCACGTTGATACGACTCGAGACCGGGTACTTCACAGGAATTTGCGCATATTGTTCATAAGGTTTTTTCTGATTAGTGTTGTGCTTCCTACAGGGAAAAAAAATCAAACAATGTTCCTCCCACGAGGTGAGTTTAAATGTGAGGCTAGTTTTTGTTGTTTCAATACATATATACAGTTGAAGTTGGAAGTTAACATACACTAAGGTTGGAGTCATTAAAACTCGTTTTTCAACCACTCCACACATTTCTTGTTAACAAACTATAGTTTTGGCAAGCTGGTTAGAACATCTACTTTGTGCATGACACAAGGAGTTTTCCCAACCTAAAGCCATTTTACCATAACTTTGGAAGTGTGCTTGGGGTCATTGTCCATATGGAAGACCCATTTGCGACCAAGCTTTAACTTCCTGACTGATGTCTTAAGATATTGCTTCGATATATCCACAAGTTTCCCTCCCGCATGATGCCATCTATTTTGTGAAGTGCACCAGTCCCTCCTGCAGGAAAGCACCCCCACAACATGATGCTGCCACCCCTGTGCTTCACAGTTGGGATGTGTTCTTTGGCTTGCAAGCCTTCCCCCTTTTCCTCCAAACATAACGATAGTCATTATGGCCAAACAGTACTATTTTTGTTTCATCAGACCAGAAGACATTTCTCCAAAAAGCACGATCCTTGTCCCCATGTGCAGTTGCAAACTGTAGTCTGGCATTTTTATGGCGGTTTTGGAGTAGTGGCTTCTTCCTTGCTGAGCGGCCTTTCAGGTTATGTCGATATCGGACTTGTTTTACTGTGGATATAGATACATTTGTACCCGTTTCCTCCAGCATCTTCAGAAGGTCCTTTGCTGTTGTTTTGGGATTGATTCACACTTTTCACACATTCATCTCTAGGAGACAGAACGTGTCTCCTTCCTGAGTGGTGTGACAGCGGTGTGGTCCCATGGTGTTTATATTTGCGTACTATTGTTTGTACAGATGAACATGGTACCTTCAGGCATTTGGAAATTGCTCCCAAGGATGAACCAGACTTGTGGAGGTCTACAATATTTTTTTTCTGAGGTCTTGGCTGATTTCTTTTGATTTTCCCCTGATGTCAAGCAAATAGGCACTGAGTTTGAAGGTAGGCCTTGAAATACATCCACAGGTACACCTCCAATTGACTTGAATGTCAATTAGCCTATCAGAAGCTTCTAAAGCCATGACATAATTTTCTGGAATTGTCCAAGCCGTTTAAAAGGCACAGTCAACTTCTGACCCACTGGAATTGTGATACAGTGAATAAGTGAAATAATATGTCTGTAAACAATTGTTGGGAAATTACTTGTCATGCACAAAGTAGATGTCCTAACCGACTTGCCAGAACTATAGTTGTTAACAAGAAATGAGTGGAGTGGTTGAAAAACTAGTTTTAATGACTCCAACATAAGCGAATGTAAACATCCGACTTCAACCGTACATATGTTGATGTATATTCATGCTGTAGCGCCCATTTTATTTGTGTATATATTTTGACACCATCTTGACTGATGCGATTGGCTGACAGACAGCCTCCTCCCTTGTCCTGGGCTGTAATGTAATACTGAGTAAAAGACCAGGGAGAGGGAGTTATTGGACTACAGAAGAATAGATTCAACACTTCTCCACAACTCTGGTCTTGGGAGAGCTACTGGGTGTGCAGCCTTTCGTTCCAGCCCTGCAGTAACGCACCTGTATCAGCTAATCGTGGTATAGACTGAAGAACACGATTAGGTGAATAGGGTGTGCCAGCACGTCCCTTTGTTGGGAGAACCCACTATCTTATACCCTTGTGGGGAACGATGAACAACCAGATCAAAGCGGTGTGTCTTTCTCTCGAGCTAAAGTTGAGCAAAACTCTATAGATAGCGATTCCCTGACAGTTAGCCTCGTTGAGTATCCTTTTGAAAGACAAAAGGAAAAAGACACGCATAAGAGAGCACCAATGACACTGGAGTGTGGACAAGGTCATCCTCCATCTCAAAAGGTGACAAAAATCTCTCCTCTTCCCCTCTTGGCTGTGTTTAGTTTACAAATGGGACTGTTCCCTTCCTCTTATAACCCCCTAGGCTGGTGTCTAAATTTAGCAAGGCAAATAAATAACTGTATCAAAAGATTATCATCAAACATCAACTGAATAAAAAGTTACCTAAGGCTTGAGTTCTCCTCCACTGTAATAAACGGTTGATTGAGGATTATTCTTTAAAAAAAGAAAAAGAGAGAAAAAAAGACCAATTTAGATACTCTATATAAACGCTGCAGCTTATTTTGTCATTTTGGCTTTTAGTTGAAGTCACAACAATAGCAATCAGGGATACATTGTTGCCCATTCCATTTTCCAGACTTTTGCACATAGGAAGTCACACAGACACACACAACCCTACAGATTAAGTGTCTAAAGCAGAGTTTCCCCATCCAATACTCAAGTACCCCTGACCCATTTTAGATTTGGTTCTGGGTCGAATCCACAATACAGTCAGTCTAATTTGACCAAGCAGTAGAATGGTACATTCAGGTTTTTTCCAGGCGTGTCTCCACTGACATTCATTGATATTGGGTTTAATTTGGTTTTAAAAAATCTGTATAGTCAGGAGTAGGTCTAATTGATCTGGGAACAGGCTAGGTCAGGAGTAGGTCTAATTGATCTGGGAACAGGCTAGGTCAGGAGTAGGTCTAATTGATCTGGGAACAGGCTAGGTCAGGAGTAGGTCTAATTGATCTGGGAACAGGCTAGGTCAGGAGTAGGTCTAATTGATCTGGGAACAGGCTAGGTCAGGAGTAGGTCTAATTGATCTGGGAACAGGCTAGGCCAGGAGTAGGTCTAATTGATCTGGGAACAGGCTAGGTCAGGAGTAGGTCTAATTGATCTGGGAACAGGCTAGGTCAGGAGTAGGTCTAATTGATCTGGGAACAGGCTAGGCCAGGAGTAGGTCTAATTGATCTGGGAACAGGCTAGGTCAGGAGTAGGTCTAATTGATCTGGGAACAGGCTAGGTCAGGAGTAGGTCTAATTGATCTGGGAACAGGCTAGGTCAGGAGTAGGTCTAATTGATCTGGGAACAGGCTAGGTCAGGAGTAGGTCTAATTGATCTGGGAACAGGCTAGGTCAGGAGTAGGTCTAATTGATCTGGGAACAGGCTAGGTCAGGAGTAGGTCTAATTGATCTGGGAACAGGCTAGGTCAGGAGTAGGTCTAATTGATCTGGGAACAGGCTAGGTCAGGAGTAGGTCTAATTGATCTGGGAACAGGCTAGGTCAGGAGTAGGTCTAATTGATCTGGGAACAGGCTAGGTCAGGAGTAGGTCTAATTGATCTGGGAACAGGCTAGGTCAGGAGTAGGTCTAATTGATCTGGGAACAGGCTAGGTCAGGAGTAGGTCTAATTGATCTGGGAACAGGCTAGGTCAGGAGTAGGTCTAATTGATCTGGGAACAGGCTAGGTCAGGAGTAGGTCTAATTGATCTGGGAACAGGCTAGGCCAGGAGTAGGTCTAATTGATCTGGGAACAGGCTAGGTCAGGAGTAGGTCTAATTGATCTGGGAACAGGCTAGGTCAGGAGTAGGTCTAATTGATCTGGGAACAGGCTAGGTCAGTAGTAGGTCTAATTGATCTGGGAACAGGCTAGGTCAGGAGTAGGTCTAATTGATCTGGGAACAGGCTAGGTCAGGAGTAGGTCTAATTGATCTGGGAACAGGCTAGGTCAGGAGTAGGTCTAATTGATCTGGGAACAGGCTAGGTCAGGAGTAGGTCTAATTGATCTGGGAACAGGCTAGGTCAGGAGTAGGTCTAATTGATCTGGGAACAGGCTAGGTCAGGAGTAGGTCTAATTGATCTGGGAACAGGCTAGGTCAGGAGTAGTCAAGGTGCAGAATGAGGAAACACCGGTTAAACGTTTGCCTTTTCTTTTGTTTCATTGGCTGGGAGGGGCAGACGATCACAGTTGGGGCTGCATCCCACATGGCAGTCTATTACCTATATATTGCACTACATTAGACAAGGGCCCATTGGGCTATGATCAAAAGTAGTGCACTTTATAAGCAATACGGTACCATTAAGGACACACCCTTGACTTAAGTGCCTCTGCTTTACAGGCGGGAACCAGCTTGATCTGTGATTAGTGGTGAGCCGTGCGAGGGGAACACAAAGTGAGAGCCCCCCCTCAGAAAACAACTCTCACACTGACCTCACACAAAACACTGGTAAAAATATTCAAGCCTTTAAAACATGTGTAAAAATATAAAGTACCTGTTTATATAATATTTATATATGAATATTCATTGTTTTAGTCTTTGTAATGCAAGGACGTGGAAGCCGTAGGCAGGGTACCCCTATAAAAATTTTAAAAAGGAAACTGATTTTTTCTTTCTTTCCACCGAGAGAAATTTCCAAATCGAAAAGAATCGGGACAAGCCAATTGTTTTTCCCATCTGGAATTTGGCCGAGAGACACAACAGCGAAAACAAAAAGACAAAACAAAAGAATTAGCGGGGCCACACTCTTCCGGTCTCTGTTCTACTCTCCCTCCTGGCACTCAGCCCACAGCTTTGTGCTTGCCCCCGCAGCAGTGGCAGGCCACCCCGCAGCGGTAGCAGGCGCGCAGGGGGGCATAGCAGCACATGCAGGGGGCCAGCAGCGACAGCCCAACCAGAGCCAGCCAGCGCAGGCAGAAGCGCTCATCGCTGGTGTCGCACGAGCACGGGTCCGAGTAGTCACCCTCCGGGTCTGACATGCAGTGGTAGAGCAGGCTGTCCGCGCACCACATGAAGCTGACCCGGTGGATGCACGTCTGGATTGGGTCCGGCGCCTCCTGGCACCGCCCGCGCCTGTTCTCCTCGTGGTTGAACATGTCCCGGCAGTAGACGCAGCGCGAGCGCTCGCCGTCCTCCTTCCGCCGCTTGCCCTTGAGCTGGAGAGTGCGGGGCTGGGCTGTGACCACCGCCCTGTGTCCCCCGATAAGTCCGCCCCCACCAAGTCGGTCCACGCAGCCTATCTTGGGGTCCCTTACATGCTGGTGGGGATCAAGGCCCAGGGGGTAAGGGTAGGTGTAGTCGTGCTTAGGCGGCTCGCTCTTGGCGAAGTGCACGTAGGCGTCCTCGGGGTGCTGGATGAGCTTGTCGCGCGTGGCGGTGGCGTGCCGATAGTCCTCGTACCCAGTCAGCCAGGTCCGCTCGCGAGGGTTGATGCGCACGATCTCCTCCTCCTCCACCTGGAAGCTGACGTGGCGTGGGAACATGGGAACTGACTGTAGAGATGAAGGAGAGCAAAACAAAAATGAGAACTACACAGACCAGTCTAGAAAAGTACAAAACTAACATGGGGCATCTAAACATGTCTTCCAACAAGCAGGTAACTTCCAGGCCCAACTTGAAATACATCACGCTAGCAAAATAATTTATGCTTCAAGAACACTCATTCCCTCTGTCCCTCCCACCTACCCATTGTAGTAAAGAATATAGCCGCAACCCCCTAGCTCCAACACATGTGATTTTTCTTTTCAACTAACAAAGTTTTGGTGACCCACCTTCGCCACTGTCGTCCCCCAGCCACCCACCTGATCCAGGAAGTAGTGGTCCGAGGGTCGGTGCTGGTCGTAGAAGTGGCCCAGGATGCAGTGGTGGCGGCGCGGCTCGCAGAAGCTGGGCGGGGCCAGGGTCTGCAGCTGCAGGGGCTCCTTCGTCTGGGAGTGGGAGGAGTTGGACGAGCTGTCGGTGGCATTCTGAGAGACAAGACCAAACCGAACATGAGTCAGGACAGGGTCCTGTTCATTAGGGCAAGCAACAGACATGTTGCATGTCTTATTGGACAGCTTTAGATCGCCCCTCCCGTTTGGCCAATTTCTTCCGCTTGATGTCTAATGAACACGACCCACGACTACACAATGAATATCCGGCCAAGCTTCACAATAGAAAACATGCTTTCTGGAACATTGTGTTTGGTTACGCTTAGCGATGTAATGAACGATACCACTAATTTTGGAGATGGGGAGATAACGACACCCTCGATTGGGCACGAGAACCCGTGCGGGAAGCAGACTCCCATTGGCCCTTTACACAGAGACCAACAAACCGACCTGCACATGGCACGTGCTCAGTGGGCCATTGCTAAGGTAAAAGTGTGCCATGGCTCAGTCTAAATCTCTCTACTTCTGTATGCAATTAACCAACAACCCCCCCCACGCCTCCCAAGAACAAAAGAGTGGTAAAAAAAAAATCTTTAGACTCCCCTTTTTGTTAATATTGAGTGTAGGTTAAATTAATTCCAGCTCGGAGAGTTACGACTTACAGCCCCTTTAGCATCGAGCAAGACCAGAAGTGTGGTCGATTGCGTCACCAGTTGAGGCCGGCACGGGGCACCTCTTTCATGTGGGGGGGGGGGTGCTTTTGAGCTAACTCGGTTCCCTCATTCGCCTCACCGCAACACTGTGTGCCAGAGGACCACTAGGCTGCGGTAATCGGAAGAGGGAATCAGGCCACGGCATATGATCTCAAAATGAGAGCACCACCTCTCTCGTACACTCTCATTCACTTTGGACGGTTCCTGGTTTCTTAGTCCCGGGTTTATAGGACAGACAGACTCTCTTGCTATCGAGGGCTTTCGGCGAGCCCCGGCCAAAGCTGAAAGTGGTATCCCTTCCTCGGGCGATGCCAAGAGCTTGGATAAGGTTGAGAAAGGTTCTTTAGGAGGCGAACCGGGGCCCGTCTGATGGAGATGATTACAAACACAGACCCTGTTCAGATATTTACTCCGACAGCGGGGCTTTCTCGAGGGGAAAAAAAATGCTCTAGAGCACTAATAGCGCAAGACCTTTGGAATGTGAAAGGGCTAAATTGCCCATGTTCATCACAAAAGCCACGGAAGTCCACCAGGCGTGTTGCTTGGGGAGAGATGTGAGATGTGTGCGGCGCAGCGTCTGATTTCAAAGGCATACCTCTTGCCTCGTTAGAAGATTTTCATCATCTCTTGGTTGGGGCGTGAATGGAGGTGAATAAAGATGGGAGATTAAGGGAAGGAGCCCTTTGATGTATTTACAGAGTAACAAACGCACAAGCCAGCTTCTAGCCACTGTGCCCTAGAGCACAGGAAAAGTCAAAATGGTAGGAGCTGTGTGTGTGTGTTGTGCTAAATGTAATTACTGTGGGGCGGGTTGGGGGATGTGTGCGACAGGGTCTAATTGTGAGTGTGTTTGTGTGCGCGCGCATTTGTAAGTGTGTGTATGTTCCTGTGCTTGGAATTATTTCTGTGGTTGGGGAGGGGTGTATTTGTGGCTGAGCTAATTATCAATTTAGCCTCCAGACCAGACACAGGAATGGAACTCGCGGCAGCTGGCGATTCTAAAACTACCCTCGGCCTCATCGACACTACAGAGTGGACAGTCTACTCACCAGCAGCCCATTCAAAAAGACCCTGATGTCCAAAAGGGTAAGACTACACACCCCCACAGGGTGAGGCGTTTGAGCCTCCTGCACCCTTGTTAAACATCCCCCCCACAAGCCCCAAAGGGAGACATTCCAACAGTCTGTCCAAATCTCACCAGTCACACCAGACCTTCCAAAAAGAGGAGGAAGTATTGCATCATCCCAGGGAGTGTCTTATTTACTCTTGACTAATATTGTTCTAGCGCCTGGGGGGTGGGGGTGGGGGGTAAAGGTCATTTGTCATTGTCCTCTCTCCTCCATCTGTGCCCGGACTTCAGTTCCCTCAGG
Organism: Oncorhynchus gorbuscha; assembly: GCF_021184085.1. Taxonomy (NCBI): domain Eukaryota; kingdom Metazoa; phylum Chordata; class Actinopteri; order Salmoniformes; family Salmonidae; genus Oncorhynchus; species Oncorhynchus gorbuscha. The sequence goes on from NC_060198.1 coordinate 15,127,190, forward strand.
CTTTTCAAAAAAAGACAGATCCTATCGAATACAATGTGACCTTCCCCCTCCTTCAGGCTAGCTCTCTGGGCCACAGGGGAATGAGGCTAGATTCCAAAATAAAAAAAATATATAAAAAAAAACAGGGGGGCTGCAACCGAAGCGAATTGAAGCGTTCCCTTGAGCGGGCCTGCTTTTTCTAAGTAGGGCCAGCTATGTAAACAGGGAGGCAGTGACGGATTACTGACGGGCCCTCTTCCCTCCGACTGGACATCCTGTGGAAACGACACGCTAGTCCCTTTTCCCGCTTTGATGCCATCAGAAGGGAGAAGGAGGGGAAAAAGGAAGAGCAAGAGGGTTAAGCGAGTGTAAGGACCTGGACTTCCCATCACCATCAGATTTAGGATAAAGGCTAGGTACGCCAGACAAGAGGAAAGCAAATGAGTTACAATGGACGGATTAATTAGCCTAGGTTGCTATTATTAACGTTGAGGGAATAAAGTCGTGTAGCAGTGTAGGTCCATCTCAGTTTATTTTAGTAGTAGTAGTGTAGTACTTAACCATTTCTTCGTTGAGTTCTTAAGTAGCGTCTTTTCTCCTGAGCTTGGTGGTATTATCAGCATCACGTTTGAGCATGTTTAGTAATGTGTTAGCATGTATGCTAGCGTAAAGGGACACTGCGAGATTTCTAGATTTAGGTCATCTTTCTACTTACCCAGAGTCAGACGAGCTCATTGAAAACCATGTTTTATGTCTCTGTGTGCCGTTTGGAGAAGATTCAAGTTAGCATATCGTTAGCTTAGAGCAACTTCTGGAAGTCTCCCGGGTACAGTAGCCAGCGCCGATCAAAAGCAGGGAAATAGATCTTCCAACTACTCCAAAACGTATAGTCTTACAAAGCTAAACATAGCACATGTGTTACTCTGACTGATCTTCTATCCACGTCGTTCTCTTTCCCGTCGTCACAAAGATCTATAGCGATCGCAAAGTTTTATCGGTCTCAATGGCGCTCACAGGCACCACAATGGTAATCATACAATGATCTGATATATATACATCTCTATGTGACAACGGGACAGAGAAGTGGATAGAATCACGTTTCTTATGATTATCAGTGAAATAACCAAATGTATAAAATATTGTTTACTATGTATAGATTCATGTAAGACTAAAATGACCAACCACCCAGCTTTGGTTCAGTTGTAAAGTCTATTCCCATGGTTTTGAGAGGAGCTGGCTACTGTAATGGGAGACTTCCAGGAATGGCGAAGGTGTATAAAAGATCCATGCACTTACCACAAATGCCTTGTTTGCCAAGTTTGCTCTGTGTTAGGCCTACTCTTTTTTTTTTGTATCGTCAGAAGCACAGTATACATGATCCCAATTTAAGCTCCAAGACACTAGCAATATCAAAGACTTGAAAAAAAAGTTCACGGTGCTGATTTATTGACACATTGAACCATGTTGCTCACCGTAGTTTTAAAAGCTCCATGGGTAGTGTTAAAAACCATGACGTCATATCGGAATTCCGACATCTTTATGCACCTTCAACTTTGCCCTAAACTAACGATATGTTTACGTCAATTATCTCCAACCTGCACGCAGAGACTTTGGGTAAGTAGAAAAACCTAAATCTCAACATTTTAGTGAGCCTTTAAGTGTGAGTGTGTCTGCTTGATAAATAAGTAACATATTAAGCATGTCCGCTAGGCTAGCTAACAGTGTGTAGTCAGAGTACAGTGGTAGTAAAGGGTCAGCATGTCTGCTAGGATAGCTAACTGCGTGTAGGCTGGGTACATTACAGTGGGTCAGGCAGCAGCTAGCAGCAGTTGGGATGGAGGCTGCCAGGCAGAGGCCTCCACTGCAGATACAACACTATGACTCATGTACAATCTCTCTCACTCTCCTCTCCCTGGAAATTAGGGCTATTCAAAACCCTGTGATATAACAGCAACACACACTGCAGTTATATCTGTGCAGGAATGTATGACTTACTGGACTGATGCTTTTGATGCCTTGTGTGAGGTTTTCATGTTATTCATGCCAGGAACGGAGCTGGCATTCAGGGCAGTGATCTAGTGAACTACATTTACATTTAAGTCATTTAGCAGACGCTCTTATCCAGAGCGACTTACAAATTGGTGCATTCACCTTATTACATCCAGTGGAACAGTCACTTTACAATAGTGCATCTAAATCTTAAAGGGGGGGGTGAGAGGGAATACTTATCCTATCCTAGGTATTCCTTAAAGAGGTGGGGTTTCAGGTGTCTCCGGAAGGTGGTGATTGACTCCGCTGTCCTGGCGTCGTGAGGGAGTTTGTTCCACCATTGGGGGGCCAGAGCAGCGAACAGTTTTGACTGGGCTGAGCGGGAGCTGTACTTCCTCAGTGGTAGGGAGGCGAGCAGGCCAGAGGTGGATGAACGCAGTGCCCTTGTTTGGGTGTAGGGCCTGAACTACCGGAGGTGGCCACATTCTAGCTCGCTCTGGGTAGGGATGGGTATTTGAAATGTTTTGACTGTTGGAGTATTCACATGATTTCTTTTCAGTACTTGTATGGAGAAAAAAAAATCAATTTTAAAAAACACAATGCACGGGGGAAAATGTTTTGCGCATTTATCTACAGTGCATTCAGAAAGTATTCATTATGGGGCATTTATCTACAGTGCATTCAGAAAGTATTCATTATGGGGCATTTATCTACAGTGCATTCGGAAAGTATTCATTATGGAGCATTGTGTGTAGATTGATAAGCGGGGGGGGGGGGGGGGGGGGGGGGTGGAACTCAAGGGGTCTGAATACTTTCTGAATGCACTGTATTGTTAGATTCTGTAAGTACTTTGTGTGCCCATCTCATTGATATCAAATTATTAGAGATACACAAGTTGTTTTTGAAATAGAAATAATTCCAGCGACCTACGGCCACCACGCCTCTTGCGAGTAATGGACATATGGGCGGGTATTCCAACAATCTTTTTTATAGTTGCCTATGTTTTTAACTTGAAACCATTTGTATATAATCCTTTATGTACCTCCGTGATTAATTATGATTGATTGTGCACAAAAGTGAATTGTTTCCACACCCACCAACGGTCATGTGCGTAATGGTCATGACGTGAAATGGGTATAATTTGGGAAGTGAGCACTCCGTTTGTTAGTTTGAACTGACGAAGATCCATTTCAGATTGAAGCGTTGTCAATAAAGCAGTGAATTGGGAGCTTGAAGAGTGTGCGGGCTTTCTTGTTATTTTAACCTTCATTTAAATAGACAAGTCCGTTAAGAACCGATTGTAAATAACAATGACGGCCTACCCCGGCCAAACCCTAACGATGATGGGCCAATTGTGCCACCCTGGGTCTCCCAATCACGGTCTGTTGTGATACAGCCTGGAATCGAACCAGAGTCTTTAGGTGACGCCTCTAGCACTGATATGCAGTGCCTTAGACCGCTGCGCCACTCGGGAGCCCTTAAAGAGATCATAAATAGATGGAAGTGGCCCATCTTGTCTAATGTGTCAAAGCTGGTAGCTTGGGAACCTGAACTATGCTAGCCACATGCCGTTTCACAGCTTCTGCACTTGAGTAAATTAGCATGTTTAATCATCTCAAGCATTCGCAATGAAGTTATTTAGACGTTTGCTTCGTAACGTGCTCTTTCAACATGCACAATTGCTGGCTAACAAAAACATCCATCTGCAGAAATCCACAACGGAGGCAAGTCAAAACACAGCTGAAGGAAGAATCAGTGTGCGCACACGCACAGCAACTCCCTCTTCCAAGAGGGCTGGCCAAAAACCCCCAGCTCTCTCCAGACTGTTCAACATGAGAGAGAGAAACACAAGGCGTTCCCTTCTCTCAGTCCTCCCCTCCTTCCCCCTCCCCTGGTGTTAAATCACAGAGGCAGTTTGCTAGGAAGCAGCTGCTAATGACAGTTTTAGAGGAGGGGGAGTGGGGGGCAGGAAGAGACCTCGCGACCCCCGCCTGCTGCACCTCATCTCCTGTGACGGCGACAAACCAAAATGCCAAGCTGCGGCGGAGTCTGGTCAAAACACTACAGGATATCTACCCCTCCTTCCTTCCTTCCCCCCCACCAGCCGCCTGTTACTATCACACCAGCCATCTCTTACTCAAAAACAAAGGGCCATCTCTTCCCGAAATGGGCCAAATAAAAATAGCTGTTGGGGGAAATGTTCACACGTACTTCCAAAAAGAAAAAGGTCTATAAGTGAAGGCGAGAGAAAAGTCCGACCAAGCACAGACTAGAGGTGATCCTGCAGACGGAAACAATATGGAGTCCAACATGCAAGTGGGCAGCCATGACCATAGATGGGAAACATACCATCTAGTCTCCATTGATATGAAGCCCAGAGTTTATGGGTGGGACTAAAATCCTGACCCTAACCAAAAAAGACAACCTTGGATTCTCTCAAGTGTTCATAATGTCCCTGAACTTGCTGGTGTTTAAAACCACAATAGAGGAACTCACAGTGAAAACATCGTCATCACCCAACTCTGCCTCGTTCTGGATGGTCGAAGAAGAGGTGGTAGATCCTGGAAAACAAAGATGGCAGAACGAGCCAATGGTGAGTAACCTGCAGCGCAGGAGGCTGAAAAACTTCAGCTGGACTTCCACATCCCCATAGGATCAAACATCTTCCTTTTCTTACTATGATGATCTGAACACATTTGATAAGGTAAACCAACATGGTGGTTACCAATCCATCTCTTCCATCTATCAGTGGCTATTAAAAAGATGTATACCATTCAAGAGCATTGAGACACAGCCCTCATAGTCCTCGCCTTCCCCTCCCGTACCTTCCGTCAGATCCTCCATGGCTTTCCTGACCCCACGGTCGAAGGCACGTGCGTCGGCCGGGCTCTGGAACGTCAAGCCACACTTCTTGTTGTCCACTTTCCAGTGGTGAAATGTGGGCGTGGCCTTGGTGTACACCAGATCCTTCTTCAGGAAGCATTCCAGAATCACCTGGGAGGAGGCACACGTTTGAATGGACTATAAACTAAACCATGCTCCTAACAAAGTATGATCGAACTTACAATCCTCTTTACATCAAGCCCACACTGATTCTACAACCTGAATTATCTATAAAAGGAACTGAAAGAGCAACAGAGAAAAAAGCTGAGGACCGATATCTGACAAACACATTTGAGTGACATGAACATTCCCGAAAAACATTACCTGGTGACAAGAAAGGATTTGTGAATACATTCTAAAATGTGTGTGACAGAATCGACCCTCGTCTGCCCTGGATGGGATTCGATCCCACTTTACCAACGACACTTCTTACTTCGGAAGGATTTGGGTCTGAGTGCTAGCTGGGTCTTCACCTGTTTGTCTTTGAGGCGCTCGCCGTGGATGAGGAAGCTGCTTCGGCCCAGCAGCTCGGCCGACAGCACCTTGCACACTCCCACACGGCTGAGGCACCCACCGTCCTGGGCCAGCCAACCGCCACTCGAGTCGTCCCGGGTCATGACCACCGCTTTGACACGCACAATGTAGCTGTCACTGTATGGTTGCCAGAGGGAGAAAGTTGGGGTCAGTCAGTTAGCATGGGAAAGAGGGACAGTGAAATTATAGAGCAGGTGCTCACACATACACACACAACCGTTCAAAAGTTTGGGGTCACTTAGAAATGTCTTTGTTTTTGAAAGAAAAGCATAAATGTTTGTCCAGTAAAATAACATCAAATTGATCAGAAATACAGTGTAGACATTGTTAATGTTGTAAATGACTACTGTAGCTGGAAAAGGCTGATTTTTTAAAATGGAATATCTACATAGGCGTACGAGGCCCATTATCAGAAACCATCGCTCCTGTGTTCAAATGGCAGTTTGTGTTCGCTAATCCAGGTTTATAATTTTAAAAAGGCTAACTTATAAAGGATAATTAGAAAAACCTTTTCCAATTATGTTAGCACAGCTGAAAACTGTTGTTCTGATTAAAGAAGCAATAAAACTGGCCTTCTTTAGACTAGTTGAGTATCTGGAGCATCAGCATTTTATGGGTTCGATTACAGGCTCACAATGGCCAGAAACAAATTACTTTCTTCTGAAACTCGTCAGTCTATTCTTGTTCTGAGAAATGATGGCTATTCCATGCGAGAAATTGCCAAGAAACTGAAGTTCTCATACACAGAACAGCGCAAACTGGCACTAACCAGAATAGAAAGGGGAGTGGGAGGCCCCGGTGCACAACTGAGCAAGAGGACAAGTACATTGGAGTGTCTAGTTTGAGAAACAGATGCTCCAAAACCGCCATTAAAAAAGCCAGACTGCGGTTTGCAACTGCACATGGGGACAAAGATTGTACTTTTTGGAGAAATGTCTTCTGGTCTGATGACCCTTTGCCATAATGACCATCGTTATGTTAGGAGAAAAAAGGGGGAGGCTTGCAAGCCAAAGAACACCATCTCAACCGTGAAGCATGGGGGTGACAGCATCATGTTGTGGGGGTGCTTTGCTGCAGGAGGGACTGGTGCACTTCACAAAATAGATGGCATCATGAGAAATGATGTGGATATATTGAAGCAACATCAGTCAGGAAGTTAAAGCTTGGTCACAAATGGTTCTTCCAAATGGACAATGACCCCAAGCATACTTCAAAAGTTGTGGCAAAATGGCTTAAGGACAACAAAGTCAAGGTATTGGAGTGGCCATCACAAAGCCCTGACCTCAATACTATAGAAAATTTGCGGGGCAGAACTGAAAAAGCGTGTGCGGGCAAGGAGGGCTACAAACCTGACTCAGTTACACCAGCTCTGTCAGGAGGAATGGGCCAGAATTCACCCAACGTATTGTGAGAAGCTTGTGGAAGGCCACCCAAAACATTTGACCGAAGTTAAACAATTTAAAAAACAATGCTACCAAATACTAATTGAGTGTATGTAAACATCTGACCCACTGGGAATGTGATGAAAGAAATAAAAGCTGAAATAAATCACTACTATTATTCTGACATTTCACATTCTTAAAATAAAGTGGTAATCCTAACTGACCTAAAACATTTTTACAAGGATTTAATGTCAGGAATTGTGAAAAACTGAGTTTAAATGTATGTGGCTAATGTGTATGTAAACTTCCAACTTCACCTGGACATACACACACAATACCAGTCAAAGGTTCGGACACACCTACGCATTCAAGGGTTCTTCTTTATTTTGACTATTTTCTACATTGTACATTGGAAGACATCAAAAATATGAAATAACATAAGGAATCATGTAGTAACCAAAATAAAGTGTTATACAAATCTAAATATATTTTAGATTTTTTAAAGTAGCCACCCCTTTGCCTTGATGACAGCTTTGCACACTCTTGGCATTCTCTAAACCAGCTTCATGAGGAATGCTGTTCCTTCACTCTGCGGTCCAACTCATCCCAAAACATCTCAATTGGGTTGAGGTCGGGTGATAGTGGAGGCCAGGTCATCTGATACAGCACTCCATCACTCTCCTTGGTCAAATAGCCCTTACGCAGCCTGGATGTGTGTTATACACTGAATATACTACACTGAACAAAAATATAAACACAGCATGTAAAGTGTTGGTCCCATGTTTCATGAGCTGAAATAAAAGATCCTAGAAATGTTAGTTACGCACAAAAAGCTTATTTCTCTCAAATGTTATTCACAAATTGGTTTTCATCCCTGTTAGTGAGCATTATCCTTTGCCAAGATAATCCATCCACCTGACAAGTGTGGCATATGAAGCTGATTAAACAGCATGATCATTACACAGGTGGACCTTGTGCTGGGGGAAATAAAAGACCACTAAAATGTGCAGTTGTGTCACACAACAATACCACAGATATCTCAAGCTGAGAGAGTGTGCAATTGGCAGGAATGCCCACCAAATCTGATTAATTTAATATTAATTTCTCTACCATAAGCCAAAGTTGTTTTAGAAAATTTGGCAGTACGTCCAACCGGCCTCACAACCACAGACCATGTGTAACCAAGCCAGACCAGGACCTCCACACTCTGCATCTTCACCTGCGGGATCATGTGTGTCCAGCCACCCGGACAGCTGATGAAACTGAGGAGTATTTATCTGTAATAAAGCCCTTTTGTGGGGAAAAAAATCATCTGACATTAACATAAAATCCATCGATTAGGGCCTAATGAATTTATTTCAATTGACTAATTTCCTTACATGAACTGTAACTCACTATATTTTTGAACAAAAATATAAATACAACAATTTCAAAATGTTTTACTGAGTTGCAGTTCATATAAAGAAATCAGTCAACTGAAATAAATTCATTAGGCACTAATCTATGGATTTCACATGACTGCATCTGTTGGTAACAGATACTGTACCTTATAAAAAAGTAGGGGTGTGGATCTGAAAACCAGTCAGTATTTGGTGTGACCACTATTTGCCTCACGCAGCGAGACACATCTACTTCGCATAGAGTTGATCAGGCTGTTGTGATCTGTGGAATGTTGTCACGCTCCTCTTCAATGGCTGTGCGAAGTTGCTGAATATTGGCGGGAACTGGAACACACTATCGTACGCGTCAATCCAGAGCATCCCAAACATGCTCAATGGGTGACATTTACATTTACATTCAAGTCATTTAGCAGACGCTGACATGTCTGGTGACTATGCAGGACATGGAATAACTGGGACATTTTTAGCTTCCAGGACTTGTTTACAGATAATTGCAACATGGGGCCGTGGATTATCACGCTGAAACATGAGGTGACACAAGGTCACAATCGTGGACCTGCTTTGCAGTGCAAACACAACAAAACAAAACTACTGATACAAATGAAACCTACATATTTGCATACAGCCACAGGACGAAATCCCTTTTTCATGAACAACCCCCCCCCCCCCCCCAACCCCCGAAAATTATGAGTCATGCGTACATCTGCGCTGTGAAATTGGTCCGCGAACGTACTCTGCATCACCCCCTCACCTTCTGCCATATTTGAACAGACAAACAAACTAGCACCAACTAAACACAGCTATTAAGAAGAACTCCCATTAGCAGTGGTATGGCTTTGCATGACATAGTATTTCAAATGATATCGCCAAGCTGCTGAAAAAGGGTACCAAATATCAGCTATTCAAGCAGCTGCCTCGAAACCAGATATGAAGAACGCAGATTTACAAAAAGTCATGGCCGCCGAAATCTCCATTGATTCTCAACCTGTCACCTCCCTAATCGCACCCTCACACTACTCCTCATGCACATTTACATTTGTCTTTCTAGTCATCACGGCCTCTCAAAGGGTTACTGAGGCAAGTCTAGTCCTGTAAGAATCAGCGTTGCTATACCATGGGTACAGCACAATTGTGCGCAGGACACTACCTCAGATCAAACTATTTGGCGATATATTGGGCAGGAATTTTACACCCATAGCAGTTGAAAGATGTCTATGTGCCCATTGGTTTTAATAATGGTAAACTAGCTGTCCATCTGGCATTTGAAGAGAGCATGGGTGATGGTACACCTCCACTAACACTCCCACACATACACCCTCAGACAAGCTAGGCCCAACTCAAGACATGTACCTACCATGCCAAGACGCATGAGAAATGCACACCAGAGAAATAAGGACACCTAACTAGAAGCGAAAATGCAAAAGGGTTACAAATATATATATATATATATACACACACACATATCATCCCAGACAAATACACCAGTGCTTATGGGTGTATGTGGCACTAGACATGGTCAATTCTTTGACAAATACTGAGGGACAGGCAGTTTTGATATCATATGAGGGATGATGACTCCACAGCCCACCCACCCCCAGAGCACGATAAGCTCGGGTTTTGTTGACACCCCTGGAATGCAGCGGCCATAATAGTACATACTAAAGAGGGGAGTAATTCCTCTCCCTCTGCAGAGGTCACCCCTCTCTCCCACATCTTCTCTGTCACACACACACACCATATGATTATCCCAGATACCTTGGCGGCACTTACAAACACAATGAATATTTATTGAGTTTTGACCAATAACCTGGGTATAAAAGGAAGAGAATGAATAAAGCCCGTCTTTGCAAACAAGGCTGACGATCCATCTCCCTGAGATCCATGAACATGGAGCCCACATGGATGATTCATAACAATCTCGCAGAGTGCCAGCGAATGTACTCACCTATGATTACACATCTAAAGCCCTGAGAGCACAAGCCAGAGAGAGTCCCCCGGCGTTTACGGAAACACCAAATCTCCTCTGTAAAAGGTGGCAGCATTGCTTCGCTCATCTAACCTATTCTGCCACAGCCAAAACAAAACCGTATCCTCACCAAGCAGTAGAGTCACGAGCAGCAGCCCCTCCAGCAACAGCCACCCAGAATATGAGCGAGGAGGAGAACACTGCAGAGTAGACACAGAAAGACACGGCTAGCAGAAACCAGGGAAGCAGCAGAAATACAAAAACCCGACGGCTTGCCTTTTATAATCGGACATCTCTCCTACGCCCCGCGGCCACTGTCACAAATTCCTCGTGGTCTCCATCGGTAGACGGTCGCGGTGTGCGAATCGACGCAACATCCCAATCACCAGCCTGACCATGGTGGAAGCAGCAACGGCCGTGCCTGACTTCCAGGCTGTTTGCTCAAAAGTGCTTCCCTACGTACCGTATGATTCAGTCTCCTTGACAAGCAGATGGTGTGTGTGTGTGTGTGTGTGTGTGTGTGTGTGTGTGTGTGTGTGTGTGTGTGTGTGTGTGTGTGTGTGTGTGTGTGTGTGAGAGACAGAGGGAGCAAGAGAGTGGAGAGTGTGTGTGTTGAGCATGAGTCATCGCCCGGCAGCCATTCCGCATTTGCCGGCAGTGGCACACAGCACACTCCATCCTCATCCATCAAGGAGGGGTGAGGGGAGAAGCGGGGGAACATGGCCTAAGTCCACCACTACCTAAACACACATGAGGAGTGGGCTTGTTCTCACACACTGGATCCTCACTGAGCACTAAAGGAATTTGAAGCAACTGAAAACAGAGAGCAAAGAGCATGTACATTCCATGGCTCTTGCTAGCAAGCAGGTCAGAAGAATGTGGGTTGAATATTACTCAGCTCTGACTGGACTTCTATCGGGAGTGTTTGCCCGGTGTCCTAACGTTGTCAGGCTCATAACAGGAGGTAAAAGGTTTACAATGTACAAACCCAACCCACGGGTAGGTGTGAAAGACCTGGGGTGATGTCATCCATGGCTCAGAATAGAGGAACATAGGTGATCGATAGTCCTTTCTTTCCTCTCCCTATCCTTTTTCCTCTCTGGCAGCTCCCATCCAGGACAGCTCATCGGTTTCCCCTCCAAGCTCTTGTTTCTCTATCACAGGCCATCATAAGCGGCCCAAGCATATCTAGTGATGAGGATTTTGTACAAGGTGCTGGCCGGTAACGAAGTTAACGTCATGGGATACTTTCCCTGAGTTTGAGGTGTGGAGAGCTTGATGAACTTGCTTGATGAACTTACTTGATGAACCAGACAAAGCAAAGCAGCGCAGAAATGGGTCCATAGACAACTGTACGTGAAATAAGTCGATTTTTGATTGGGATAAACGATTCCAACAAACAAGTAGGGTTAAGGCCTAAATATTCATATTCTAGCCCAAAATAGGCCAGTCCCACCAGAACTGAAACCAATCCAGTTATTGTATGCTAATGGTGGGATCTTCTGTTTACTCTCCATTAGAGGTCGGCCGATTAATTAGGGCCGATTTCAAGTTCATATAACAATCGGAAATCTGTATACCTTTATTTAACTAGGCAAGTCAGTTAAGAACACATTCTTATTTTCATTGACGGCCTAGGAAGCACCTTCACAAGGTCCTTTGCTGTTGTTCTGGGATTGATTTGCACTTTTCGCACCAAAGTACATTCATCTCTAGGAGACAGAACGTGTCTCCTTCCTGAGTGGTGTGACGGCGGTGTGGTCCCATGGTGTTTATACTTGCGTGCGATTGTTTGTACAGATGAACATGGTACCTTCAGGCATTTGGAAATTCCTCCCAAGGATGAACCAGACTTGTGGAGGTCTACAAATTTGTTTCTGAGGTCTTGGATGATTTATTTTGATTTTCCCCTGATGTCAAGCAAAGAGGCACTGAGTTTGAAGGTAGGCCTTGAAATACATCCACAGGTACACCTCAAATAGGCTAATTGACATCACTTGAGTCAATCAGAATCTTCGAAAGCCATGACATTTTCTGGAATTTTCCTGTCAACTTAGTGTATGTAAACTTCTGACCCACTGGAATTGTGATACAGTGAAATTTAAGTGAAATAATTTGTAAACAATTGTTGGAAAAATTACTTGTGTCATGCACAAAGTAGATGTCCTTAACCGACTTGCCAAAACTATAGTTTGTTAACAAATTAGTGGAGTGGTTGAAAAACTAGTTTTAATGACTCCAACCGAAGTGTATGTAAACATCTGACTGAGATATATATATATATATATATATATAAGGTGAATAATAAAACTCTATAATAAAACTCAGTGGTCATCTTTTCTCTTCTTAATATGTTCGCCTCCTCCAATATCTACACCGCAGTTTCGCCCCTTCACTATACAACATTCCTCTCCCTAGACATCTCCAATTAGTATAGTACGCTCTAGTATTTACGGGACCTTGATATGGAAGGTATACTAAATTCAGAATGAAGATGTCATAGTATGGCTGGCAGCTGAAATTGGATAGAAAATGAGAGGCATGTAATCTGTGGCTACAGACCACATGCCTGGTGGTGGCACTGCAGACAGAGTGCAGCAACACACTTTATTAATATACTCCAGACACACAACACCACTACTACTATAAGGAAGGAGATACTTCTTTACTAGATGATTCCATATGTGTTATTTCAGTTGATGCCTTCGCTATTATTCTAGAATGTAGAAAATAGTAAGAAATAAAGAAAAACCCTTGAATAAGTAGGTGTCCAAACTTGTGACTGGTACTGTAGTTTAACAGCACTTTTCATTTTTGCATACCGAAAGGTATTTGCGTACAGAAATGTAATTGTTACCTAAACAGCTGTTCCATAACCACACTGTCAAACCTACTGCCAAAATAAACAAAGAAAATAAAACAAACTGACACACAGGGATACATTTTTTTTTTTAACTCAAATTGTTCCAACCTCTGCACCCTTTCGCTGATAAGAAAAGGATGTGATACAGCTTCCCTAATCTTACCTCTTACCTCATCCCCGAGCTGACAAGGTACAAAATCTGTCGTTCTGCCCCTGAACAGGCAGTTAACCCACTGTTCCTAGGCAGTCATTGAAGATAAGAATTTGTTCTTAACTGACTTGCCTAGTAAAATAATGGTAAAATAAGAAAATCTGCCTTTAACCCCCTAAACACACACAATCGCATAAAATCCAATAATCTATTAGCGAAGAAGCCTGTTGGTAGTGTTGATTGGTCCTCAATGGGGCATCAAGATTGAATATGTTCGTGACAATTTTCTACTGGATAAGTTATTGTCTTGAAGTTGTAGACTACACTTCTAGAAGAAGCATCTGAGGTTTTTTTGTGTGTGATTTTTTTGGGGACAGTCTTTTCAAACCTCTATTGGGGCAAATGTACTGTACATTGGGATGGGAATAACTAGGAATATAACTAGTTCTTTGCTACAGTAAACTGAACTGCCTGTTACCTGCCCAAATCTAATATCTGCTAAACTAGTCATGTCAAACCGTTAACGTGGGTCCTTGCCATTGACGCTGCTAAAGCGAACTTTGCGCCAAAAGTCCCACCGGCTGGATGTACAGGTTCAGCCATTCCAGCACACTGTTGCTTCAGGTGGTCCACTGACACCGGGGAAAACTAATGCAAACTCCACACATGCTTATGACATCACCCCCATACAAAATGGTCAGATCTCAGTTCCCCTATCAGCGGAGAGATGGAGCAGATGGTGTTTCCACTTGGTCACTGCCAAACACTGAGAATGAGTTCCCTCGCCATCACAAAGAGAGTGACTATGCTCTTTAACCAAGTCAACCAAACCGGGGGAAAAAGGAAAAGGGCACCCTGTGACCTTGGTGCAGCGCTTTCACACGAGCTCCCCGTTGACAGATATCCAAAACGCGAGCAGGTCGATAGAGGCAGAATGTGGACATGTGCGATGCCACTATTGAACTGAAGTAAAGGAAATCCATCTTCCATTAGTCATGTCACATGGCCTGTAGACCAAATGGCAAACATGGAGAATGACTTCCCAATCACTCGGAAAAAAGCCCAACAGTTTTTGTAGTGTAAAGGTTGGCCACCTTTGAGTCCCTCAAAGTTTGGGACAGTTTAAGTCAGGGTCAAGACCTTAGAATGAAAGAGACAGTCTACAAGTAAAGCACATGAATGAAGTACAGTATTATTCATGTAATAACAAGCTTTGTATCATTGGTGATAGACAATAAGCCTATGGGCAATGAGGCATATTTTATGTTGACATTCAAACAACCTTTCGGTAGAGGGGGGAATGACAACAGCGACAATTTGGCTCCAATAGTTTCGTCTCTGCCGTTGTTGAGCTGAACCCTGCCGGCCCAGCTCATGGAAGGGTTGATATGAAATCGATCCAGGGCAGTAATGGGGCTGGGAAGCTGGGGACAGTTGTGTTGACCTTTCCTCAATGTCATTTGCTCCCCTCGGTGGCATTATTGAGAGCTCAGAAATTGTTGGTTCTGTGGCGTCATTACTGTGATCAATAGCCAACCAAACCTCCGGAAACGGGGGGGCGTGCAATTGGGGGAATGCAAGGCAACGCCTCACAAATTTGCTGTCTAGAATAGTACAGCTGAGTTTTATTGCACTTAGACCAATAAAACTGGACCACATTTAGCCATTTGGATAGATATAATAAAACAGTTGTGTACTGTATGTAGCTGGAATTTGCAGCAACACTGTTGTGTAACTACTTTGGCCTGTTGCTCAGGGGTACTAAAACCTGTGATATCATTAGAGAACTTGAGCATCCCACGTATCCTTTTGTGCACACATGAAACGTTGCCACGGCCACTTTGTTCCAACATTCCCACCATTCAATCATGTTCAATTGCTTAAGAAATGTCAACGCCAATGGTTATGGATTGAAGTAACCGGCTTCTTTTAGCACTTTCAGTTCGGGTAAATATTTCCCAAGTTCAAACTATTAGATTTCCCTTTACATTACCATCCGAGTCATGTGTTTACCTATAGGTGTGTGTGAGTGTACCAGAAATCATTGTAAGAAAAGATAACCCCATGACCTGAAGGAGTAGGCTATTGCCAAATCTCTACACGCAAGACAAAGGACATAAAGCTATGAGCAACAGAACCTTTATTGCCAAACCGCCAAGGTGTACTCTACACCCGGAAACATATGCCTTATAGAACGTGTAGGCCAGCTGTGGTGAGTGCCAATTAATATTAGGGAGGACCATTGTATCATTTGTTAGGCTAACATGTTGGCTAGACATCAAAAGACATTAACAGAAGACCGAAATGCAAAAAAATGTCCCACTTTTTCTGAATTCACCCTGGCCTACAGCATGGATGAGTGTCATTCATATTCCATTTGCCCAGCTCAGTGTAACAGGCTTTGGCTACTACGTGATAATCGAATTTGCCCTATACCCATCATGAGGTTGCTACAACCTAGCCTACAAATGAAAGTTTATAACGTAGGTGCACCGGTCGAGAGACAAATTGGAGTAATCAAAGTGACTGACACATTCAATACCGCCTTGCACATGCTTGCCTGCAACTAGCTGATCTTATCACCCACAGTTCACTTTCATAGCAGCCACACACAGAATCATCACTTAATTCCTTCGATCTACGCTACTCCTCGCTCCTTTTCCCTTCGCTTGTGGAATTCAGTGCACAACAGAACAGATGCCTGTGACCAGGCACAATAAACCTCTAACAAGCCAAACCTTCATATCGTAACTTCTAACCGCTACACAGCCTACATCGCTGTCACCATATTAACGTTATAGTCAACAAACTAGAACTAACATGTTAGTAAACCCAAAATGCAATCCATGGTGTACAATCAAACAGTAGTGTATAGCAAGCAGTTGGTGGGCCACAGTGGCAATAAATGAATGAAACCAAAAGCTTATCTTGACTTGGAAGAGTTGAAGTGTTGGAAAGCTTAAGCCACCTCTGGGTCAGGTTGTTGAGTAGGCTAAATTTGCTACATTAGCTAAGTAAGTGAAAGGTAAACTAAGGAGGAAAAAATACAACAAGTATACATATGGTTATGGTTACTGTATAAGTCTATGGAAGAGTGAGAACCATGAGCCTCCTATGTTTTGTATTGAAGTCAATGTACTCAGAAGTGGACAGAAAATAGCTGTCCTCTGGCTACCCCAAGGTGCTGCCCTAGAGGGTGCTGTTGAGGCTACTGCAGACCATTGCAAACAGTGCGTTTTAATCGGTTATTTGGTAGGGATGGGTGTGAGTAATTTGAGTACAGGAACGGACATCCTAACTATCTTTAACCAGAGATCACGTTTTTCAAATACTGTAAAAACATTTGGTCGAAACTCATCTTTGAAGACAACGTTAATTTGCTTCAACTCGTGTTCAATTTGTACATATGCATTTGCGGGGCAAACAAAAACGAAACCAAGTGGGTCCCGTGTGGTTCAGTTGGTAGAGCATGGCGCTTGCAATGCTAGGGTTATCGGTTCGATTCCCAAAGGGGACGAGTATGAAAAATGATGTAGGCCTATTAACTACGGTAAGTCGCTCTGGATAAGAGCATCTGCTAAATGACTATAATGTCAAATGTATGTATCAAACCGTTCTTCTCCCCAAATGTCCTTTCCCACCATGTCTCACTCAATTGCGTTCCGACCACTCCCTCTACACATGCTAAGTGCCACACACAACCTCCCGCTCGGCCTTCGGGAAAAAATGCATCTAACTGATGGGATACACAAGCTACGTTCCTTGCCAAATAACAACAGTTTTATCACAAATTCAAAATGGACTGGTTGACTGAAGTAAACAAATCTGTGTTCCAACAACAAGCTGTAGTTTTCAAATAATTGCACCCAGTCTAATTTCCGCTCAGGCTACAAGTTACCACAGCCACAAAGTCAAAATGGTCTATATTGTAAAAATGTATGAAAACTTTTTGGGCTTAATTTAAGGTTAGGCTTAAGGTTAGGGTTAAGGGTTAGGTTTAAATCTGATATTAAGAAGAGAAATTGTACAAATAGGCAGGGTTTATGACTATGGCAACACTACTTTGCAAACTGCTAGTGCCGTTTAGAATTGGTTAGCCTGTGCTATAATTGGTTAGCCTATGCCCTAAGCATACACAGGTTCCACACTGAAAATGTGCAAAACATTAGTTTGATAAATAGAAATGGCATATTTTCTTCAGAATCATTAAGCCTAGGCCAACTACATTGAATGCACCTATATGGAAAATACAGATTTTGGTTTGTAACCCTAAAAAATGGTCTTTTAACTCACCAAATTGAGCCTGGTAAAAAATAATCACTCTGAGAATAATTATTCATGACTTGGAGATGTACATCACTTCACACTATTCTGTTCTATTTTATTCTGTTCTATTAAATCATGTTTTTTTATACTATAAAATAGGTGTGTCTTTACTGTGGTAACTAACGGCTTGGGAATTAAAAGAGAGTCTTGGGTGCAATTTTATATATATTTTTTAAACAACGCTATGGTATAGGATAGGATTCTACAAGCAAACGCCACTGCTGAGGTTACTACCTTTTTGAAGATTGTGTTCCACGATATAATATAACCAGGTGAAATTACCATTTCAATGAATTCATTATAAAACTGCACCTTTTTAAAAATGGACAACTGGGGCATTTTAGCTATTAGGATTTGTTATTTGTAATGGTTATGATAAATGATGTATCGTTGGCATATAGATAAATGCGCACATACATATTTCCAGTGTTGACCTTTGTTTTTCAAGTACTCAAATTAAGAAAAACATATCATACAAGTACTCAGTAAAAAAAAATGCAGTTGTCCATCCCTATTATTTGGTGAAATGTGAATATATTTAGTACATATAGTGTTATCTAAAAATTATAACTAAGTATTTCACTACTTTTATGAAATTCAATGAATAGGATGGTCCTCCGCCTCCCTTCTGAGGAGGCTACAATAGGACATCTATTTTAAAAAGCAAGTGTGTAGGCCTATAAGATGGAATGGACTTTACATGAGAAAATGGCTCGTGTGAAAATTGGTTTCCCAGTAGAAATAGAGAGAAAAATTAAACAATCTGTGCATTAGAAATAATTTCCAGTGAATTCCGATGTATTATTATTGCAGCAGAACTTATGGATAATAGCCTAACGTAATGTACAAGGTCCTTATAATAAAATCAAAAAGCTTTAGGGCGGAAATGTGGTAACTGCAGTAAAATGCGATGTAATCATTAGACTGAATCAACAGGATTAACTTTCCAACTAGACATTCATATTTGATCCTACTTAGAAAATGATTAAATATTCGCGTACTCTGCCAACGCAGCGCGCACCCCCTCGGCCTATGCGGTCGGTATTTTTATGAATGAAGGACAGTATGCAAATGAGAGCGATTCCGAAAAGAAATGGCGGATATGGCATATCAGTCCTCCACAAAGAAAGACTTTCTAGCCAACAGCGTCACAATGCAAACGAAAGCTACTTTTCCGTGACCGTGCACCCAGATCATTTTACATAGCGGTCAACATACCAAGTTGATATTCGTCTGCCGTGTTATTTGCATGGCAAATGGTAACATGAAGTGCAGTTTTGAAACTTTTCACTGTAAACCCTTTATAAAAATGTTTCTGATCCAACCCCCCCCCCCCTTCTCCCTCGTTCGAGACTGAAGTCGTTCAGGAGGGGAGGGGGGCTAACCATCCCGCTCCTCGGTCCACCTACGTTACATTGTAACAAAGCATTTTCAACTTTGGGGATAAACTTCAGGTCCACCACTCTCGTTATGCATAACATGGGTATAATTAGAGAACGTATCACATGCAAAATAAGAATTAAGGCTACTTTTGTCAAGTAGCTAATGTTATAGGCTACTCACTCGTCTGGGTGTGTTTCCTCGGTCATTTTTTTTCGTTTCACCTACAATAATATCCCACCCGAGGGTACATTGTGTGGTGTCTTCATTTTGTCTTGCCCTTCTCGTCCAACACCTCGATCACACACCCGTAACAGTAGCAGCCTAGTTTTCCGAGTGTTTTTTTTACTGTTTGCGTTATTTCTTGCTTCTCTTCTTCGTCTCTCAGCGCTTCACTGCAATTATTCGAGTGCATCCACGAGAGTGTAAATCCCTTTGGAATACCTCCACCGATTTAATCCCGTCGCGCCCCATGCTGAAATGCGGTAATTGAAATCGTGCGTTGATGTCGGTGAGGATGGCCCCGTACGAGCCCCATCTCTGGTTACTCCATGTTGGATTCTGTCGGTAGAAGCCAACGCCGCCGACACTGGAAGTGGAGGAGGAGGGGGGGCTTGCGGAAGTGATGACGTCAGACCCGAAGGACTGCAGACCGTATAGGATTTTTAGGGATGTCCAAAAGCCAACAGTGGACTAATTGGCTATACCAAACTATGATGTATGAGTTTCCCTATTTCTACTGTTCCACACAATAAGGTCACTCTCGGGACATTGCATTTACATCACAGTTTGGACTGTACTTTATCATAGGTGCGTCCTAGTTACATTTATAAATAGTGCTGGTTGGTATGTTATGAAGATTTGTATATAGGGTTAATGATACCTAATGTAGCCTATTTATGAACTAGTGAGTAACCCGAATACCTCAATCATGATTATCATGCATTCATAACAGCTGAAGTTACTGGAATGCAACATATTTTTGATTGCACCATCAATTATTTGCCAAACACATCTGTCATTCACTGACACAATAGGTGATGAGAAAAAGAAAGAAAACATATATTTGAGGGGTCTTGTGTAGAACAGCTGTAGATAGTTTTCAATTAAGGTCATCGTATTACATTACCGCCGTTTCAGCCTTAGTGACAATGAAAATATATTTTGTTTTATATTGTCAATAAACTATTGTTCAATTTCTCACACATAGAAGGCTCAACGAACCATGGTCCCAAACCCCAATAGTTGTCTTCTACCACCACCTAGTTGTCAACATATGCGTTACATTCATTTGCCGTGCACAACTGTCCAGATGAAATTTTAGCAGTGGTGAAAAAAGTACAAATAATGTCAAACTGAATAAAAGTAAATATACCTTAATAAAAAAATGACTCAAGAAAAAGTGAAAGTCACCCAGTAATATACTATCTGGTATTAAATGTAGCCTACTTAAGTACAGTGGTGGGAAAAGTACTCAATACTTTTGATTTTTTATTTAACCAGGTAGGCTAGTTGAGAACAAGTTCTCATTTACAAGTGCGACCTGGCCAAGATAAAGCAAAGCAGTGCGACACAAACAACAGAGTTACACATGGAATAAAAAAGCGTACGGTCAATAATAGAATAGAAAAAGTCTATATACAATGTGTGCAAATAAGGGAGGTAAGGTAATAAATAGGCCACAGTGGCAAAATAATTACAAATATAGCAATTAAACACTGGAGTGATAGATGTGCAAGAAGATGAGTGTGCAAGTAGAGATACTGGGGTGCAAAGGAGCAAAATAAATAACAGTATGGGGATGAGGTAATTGGATGGGCTATTTACAGATGAGCTACGTACAGGTGTAGTGAGCTGTGAGCTGCTCTGACAGCTGGTGCTTAAAGCTAGTGAGGGAGATATGAGTCTCCAGCTTCAGTTCTGCAGTTGGTTCCAGTCATTGGCAGCAGAGAACTGGAAGCAACGGTGGCCGAAGAAGGAATTGGCTTTGGGGGTGACCAGTGAAATATACCTGCTGGAGCGCGTGCTACGGATGGGTGCTGCTATGGTGACCAGTGAGCTGAGATAAGGTGGGGTTTTACCTAGCAAAGACTTATAGATGACCTGGAGCCAGTGGGATTGATGACGAATATGAAGCGAGGGCCAGCCAACGAGAGCATACAGGTCACAGTGGTGGGTAGAATATGGGGCTTTGGTGACAAAACGGATGGCACTGTGATAGACTGCATCCAATTTGCTGAGCAGAGTGTTGGAGGCTATTTTGTAAATGACATCGCTGAAGTCAAGGATCGGTAGGATAGTCAGTTTTACGAGGGTAAAAGTAAAAAATGTAATTGCTATACATCAAATTCCTTATATTAATCAAACCAGACGGCAGGTTTTCCTTTTTATTTACGGACAGACAGGGGCACACTCAGACATTATTTACAAATGCAGTATTTGTGTTTAGTGAGTACTTTACACCACTGCAATTTAGATCCGATACATTACATTTTTAGTTAAATGACCTTGCATGGTATGCTACTCTTGCATTGTACTTTAACATTATTGCCTTGTGTCACATGTTAATCAAATCAAATCATGTCAAACTAAAAGTAGTAATACTTTTAGTTTGACATCAACGTAGCTAGAACATATGTTTTGTTATACACCACTTTGCTTTATATATTTCTGTAAATTATATTATTCGTTGTTTTTTTTTAAACAGATAACACAAACAAAGTGAGGGCTATAAAAATGATTTACAGTACCACAGCAAATTGCATGTTAAGGCACAATTCAGTAGAGGGAGCCAGTCTGTTGGATGCTTCAATCAATGGTTAGTGCTGGCAACATTCAGATTCTCTACCCTTCTCCCGAAGTGTAACATACTAGTGTACTATAGAATACTACGGTACTTACTATAGAATTCTGTAGCAAACTGGGGAATACTATACACTGTAGTATCCCTCAATCATGTGTAGTAGTACTTACTATAGAATTTTGTAGTGTACTGTAGAATACTATAGTAAATACCACAGACTGCAAAAAACTGTAGAGTAAATTCCAAATGTCCACAAAAACACTAGTCTGCAAAAACTAGTCTGCAAAAACACTCAGTAATTACTAAAGTATATACTACAGTATTTAATGTGCATATACCAGCTATAGGAGGACGGTCTCATTGTAATGGCTGGAATGGAATAAATGGAACGGTATCAAACACATGAAACATATGGAAACCATGTTTAATGACTCCATTCCTTTTATTCCATTCCAGCCATTACCATGAGCCTGTCCTCCTTTCCCACCAGCAAATACCCTGTCCCATATCTCAATTTGTGCCACCCATAAGCAAGAAACCTACATGCCAAGTATAGACCATATATTGTGTTCCCTACAGGTTACAGAAAAGAGCAGAAGCTCTGAACTATCATTTCAAAATATTACAGTAAATAATAGTCTTCAAAAACACTACAGTAATTACTATATATATATATAGTATATAGTGTGTGTGTGTATATATATACATATACATATATATACACACACACTTTTTTTTACTACAATATTTATTTTCTATTACAAACCAGGTGGTTCGAACCATGAATGCTGATTGGCTGAAAGCGGGGTATATCAGACCGTATACCATGGGTATACCATTTAAATAAAATAAAAAACACTTTTTACTGGTCTAATTATGTTGGTAACCAGTTTATAATAGCAATTAGGCCCCTCAGGGTTTTGGGGTATATGGAAAATATACTACAGCTAAGGGCTGTATCCAGGCACTCCACATTGTGTAATGCTTTAGAACAGCCCTTAGTCATGGTATATTGGCCATATACCACACCTCGGGCCTCATTGCATATGTAAACTGTAAATACTACAGTGTACTGCAATCGTGTCCGCAACACTACAGTCAATACTACAGTAAAGTTAGCAAAAACACTACAGTGAAAACTATAGTATTTATATCATAGGTTACTATAGTATTTTCTCATGTGGGCACTCATAGATTTTTAAAAATAATGGACTGCTGTGAGGAATATGTTGGAAACACTCTCCAGTCATGCTTGCACCAATCTAATGCTTTTAAATGTATGAGGGGGAGTGAACGAGTGCACGAGCAGAGATTCCGAATGTAGCCATACTCTTCAGAGTCCCAAAACAACCCCTAGCCCCTACACCCTAGGCACTCAAGGAAGTAAATCTGAGACGATTAGATAGACTTTGGCATTATGGTAATACATTTAGCATTTCCCGAGGTATATTAAACCAAATCAAACCATCTGAATAATTGACCCAAGTGCCCTACTCCCTTGTCACTATTGTCAATCTCAGAGGGCTAGATAAATGGGAGCAATATGGCAAGTGTGTGTGTGTGTATGCATGTGTGTCTGTACAGTGCCTTCAGAAAGTATTGTCACCCCTTGACCGGGCCCTACGTTCTTTACTGGTTTGCGATTCACTGACGCTGCCTCTGGTTAAAGGGGAATAAAGCAGCCCAAGAGTTAACGCATACAGGAACTTTATTTAAACACACTGAGGAACATGAACATAGGGATGACAAGTGGGAGAGGTAGTGGACTACTAGTGGTTCTGTCGAAGGAATCGAAAGGCAATGAATATGTTGTACATATGACCTCACAAGAGGGGTAATAACAGTCATTAAGGACTGTATAAATGACATATCATCCCTGAACATGTTTGCAGGTTACAAGATATACAGAGGCAGCATAGGGGGGCGCGAGGACATGACGTGTCCCTGTCCTGACACCGGTGCTCAGGTTGGAGAGGCAATATAGTCACATTCGATGGTCACAGTCACACCTGGCAACAGTGCCAGGGCCGAAGAGACGACTTCTCGCCACTGTCCACCATGACTGTCCCATGTTCTCCACTGCAACCTGCTGGAGAGGGCTCCCCTGATAGGAGGAAGCATGGGATCTGGTCCTCTGTTGTAGAATGTGAAAAATACTCTATATTCTGCTCAAGTCCCGCAAAACGAGCTTCCTATAGTCATGACATATGCAGCGATGTCCACAACGCTGTAACTCCCTGGGACTCCAATGTAGAAGAACAATCCAGACATTGGGTTGCTGGGGTTGTGGCCCCATCTGGTGCTGAATAGTATCCCGTAGGTGGAGGGGAAGGGCCACAGGGTCCATGCTGCACCGTCAGCAGGCGTGGGGCTCTCATAGGCTCCAGAGAGGGGGTATAATCCACATGGTAGTAATTCACTGGATAACCCGGGGCCATACTCCACTGGACCGCAGGTGGGCAGTGTGGAAAGTACCCTGTGTGGTCTCTGTGGGCCGCCGTGCTGTAGTGGTGTCAGCAAAGTCACAAATCCGGCGAGACAAAGGACCTTGAAAGAGAGTGACCCGGGTCTGTGTATTTAACTGGACTGTGACTGATGCCGCCCCGGTTAAAGGGGAATAAAGGATGTCAAGCAATAAAATGCTAATTAATTACTTAAAAATCATACAATGTGATTTTCTGGATTTTTGTTTTAGATTCCGTCTCTCACGGTTGAAGTGTACCTATGATAAAAAGGACAGACCTCTACATGCTTTGTAAGTAGGAAAACCTGCAAAATCGGCAGTGTATCAAACACTTGTTCTCCCCACTGTATATACATAAAAATAATCCCTGAACATGTTTACAGGTTACAAGATATACAGAGGCAGCATACATAGTGCAACAACAACAAACTATTAAGAACAATATGTTACTACACAACTCACCATCCCACCAGTCCAGAGATACAGTATGACTGAGTCCAGTTGTTGATGGGCAGAGACGGATGTTGCTCTCTGTCACTGTTTGAGGGATACTGATAATATTGTGCTGCCCTGTCTCGTCAAGAGGATGGGCAGATGTCCGGCCCCCTCGTAACTTCCCTAGCAACCTATCAGGGCACAGGTCACACAGGTCAAGGAGAGTTTGGGAGCCAGGTTTATGGTACCCCCTAGACTCTCAGGCTCGGGTCATGAGGGATGGAGAGTGGAGTCTTATTCTAAAATCAATTAAATAAAACAAATTCCTCATCAATCTACACTAAATACCATATAATGGCAAAGTGAAGACATTTTTGCACATTTATTACAAATAAAAAAACAGAAATGGCTTATTTACATAAGTATTCAGACCCTTCACTATGAGACTCAAAATTGAGCTCAAGTGCATTGTGTTTCCATTGATCATCCTTGAGATGTTTCTACAACTTGATTGGAGTCCACCAGTGGTAAATTCAACTGATTGGACATGATTTGGAAAGGCACACACCTGTTTATATACACAGTTGACAGTGCATGTCAGAGCAAAAACCAAGCCACGAGGTCGAAGGAATTGTCTGTAGAGGTTCGAGACAGGATTGTGTCGAGGCACAGATCTGGGGTAGGGTAACAATAAATGTCTGCAGCATTGAAGATCAGCAAGAACAGTGGCCTCCATCCTTCTTAAATGGAAGAAATTTGTAACCACCAAGACTCTTCCTAGAGCTGGCCGCCCGGGCCAAACTGAGCAATCGGGGGAGAAGGGCCTTGATTTAGGTAGGTGACCAAGAACCCGATGGTAACTAACAGAGCTCGAGTTTCTCTGTGGAGATGGGAGAACCTTCCAGAAGGACAACCATCTCTGCAACACTCCACCAATCAGCTCTTTATGGTAGAGTGGCCAGATGGAAGCCACTCCACAGTAAAAGGCACATGACAGCCCTCTTGGAGTTTGCCAAAAAGGCACCTAAAGGACTCTCAGACCATGAGAAACAAGATTCTCTGGTCTGATGAAACCAAGATTGAACTCTTTGGCCTGAATGCCAAGCGTCGCGTCTGGATAAAACCTGGCACCATGCCTACGGTGAAGCATGGTGGTGGCAGCATCATGCTGTGGGGATATTTTTCAGTGGCAGTGACTGGAAGACTAGTCAGGATCGAGGGAAAGGTGAACGGAGCAAAGTTCAGCGAGATCATTGATGAAAACCTGATCCAGAGTGCTTAGGACCTCACTGGGGCATAAGGGTCACCTTCCAACAGGACAACAACCCTAAGCACACAGCCAAGACCATGCAGGTGTAACGGTTTTCATATGATGAAGGAGAGTCGGACCAAACTGCAGCATGTATATTGTGATCCATGTTTAATAAAACAAACGTAACACGAATCAATACAAAAACTCAACAAAACGTAATGAAAACCAAAACAGCCTAAACTGGTGCAAACTAACACAGAATAAGGATGTCAAGACACTAAGGACAATCACCCACAATACAACCAAAGAATATGGCTGCCTAAATATGGTTCCCAATCAGAGACAACGATAAGCACCTGCCTCTGATTGAGAACCACTCCAGACAGCCATAGACTTTGCTAGATAACCCCACTAGCTACAATCCCAAATACATACACACCAAAACCCCAAGACAAAACACACCACAATACAAAAACTCCATGCCACAACCTGGCCTGACCCAATACATGAAGAAAAACACAAACTACTTAGACCAGGGCGTGACAGCAGGAATGGCTTTGGGTCAAGTCTCTGAATGTCTTTGAGTGGCTCAGCCAGAGGTGCTTCAACAAAGTACTGAGTAAAGGATCTGAATATTTATGTAAATGTGATATTTCAGTTTTTTTGTATTTATTATTTGCTAAAATTTCTAAAAACCTGTTTTTGCTTTGTCATTATCGGATATTTTGTGTTTATTGACGAGGGGGGAAAAAACAATTTAATACATTTTAGAATAAGGAAAAATGTTGAGAGTCAAGGGGTCTGAATACTTTTCTGAATGCACTGTAAATCTGCTTGAAACTCTATGACAAGACCTGAAAATGGTTGTCTTAGCAATGATCAACAAACAATTTGACAGAGCTTGAAAAGAATAATGGGTAAACGTTGCACAATCCAGGTGTGGAAAGCTCTTAGAGACTTACCCAGAAACACTCAGCTTTAAAATCACTGCCAAAGGTGATTCTAACCTGTATTGACTCAGGGAGCTGAACAATATTCTAAGGATTGATCACCCTGTCGCTGGCCGCCTTTGAGGAGGGTGTATAGTGTGAAAGGCCGAAACACCCTAGGAAACACCCTAGGAACCAAAGGTACACTACTGACGATGCGCTCCCCAAATTTCACCACGCTCACTGTTCATTAACTCTTGGAAGTGCTTGCACAAAGGATAGTAACATCTCATCCTGTGTTCTTGGGAATCTGAATATCTGGACTTGTCCAGTGACTGCTGAGAAAGATCAGCTTTTAAATTCCGGAGTTCTAAATTGAGCAGCTGCTGAAAAATGAGCTCCTGTATTTATTGGGATTTAAATGTTTTTTTAGAGTGAAGTACATCGAAAAAATCAAGAGAAAACTGCAAGATTCAATAGAAGACAAAACAAGGAACAAACTAAACAAGACAGGCTTTTGAAAAATTAACTATTTTTTTCATAAAATTGTACAGTTATCTTAGCTAGGTGAATTGCTAGCAGAATTGTTTACTTGTTGCTAAGCAGTTGCTAGGGACTCTCCTGGAAGAAGCTAGCTAGCTTACAAAGAATAACAACAAAAAATATCTAGTTAACAGAAGAAAGGAAGACAAAATAAGGACAAAAGAAGGACAGAAGAAAAAGGAAAAGAAAGAGGACAACAAAGTGAAACAGTCAGCACTTCTATTGCAACTTCGATTTCGTCGTCCTAACGTAGTCTACACTGCTATCTGCCCAGCAGCTAGCCAGCTAGCAAACGTCCACCGTCTACCGAATAGCAGCACTGTAGAAACTATTACACTCAACTGAACGACTTGATTAGTGTAGTGTTAGCTAGCGACATAGTTGTCTTTGCTGTCTTCGTATCCAAGATAATTGTGTAGTTTAGAGCGTGTAGTCTTAGAGTGATTATCTTAATTTACCGAGGTTAGCTAGCCAGCTATTTGTCGTCCTTAACGTAGGAGACACTGCTAGCTAGCCAACAGCTAGCCAACGTCTACTGAATAGAACTTCCGCACTCAACAACCGGTTGCATTCCGCTTCGCTCCACAGGTAGTATCACATTTTTCATTTCATTTCATTACAGCACAACGGTTTGATTTGTTTGATCGTAGCTAGCTACATAGCTAGCTACATAGCCGTCTGTGTATCAAAGATAATTGTGTAGTCTAGAGCGATTTTCTAGGTTAGCTAGCCAGCTATTGTCGTTCTTTTAACGCAACGTAACGTAATCAACACTGCTAGCTAGCCAGCTAGCCCCGAATAGCAGCACTGTAGAAACTACTACACTCAACGGAACGACTTGATTAGTGTAGTGTCAACAACGCAGCCACTGTCAGCTAGCCTACAAAGTCAACAACGCAGCCACTGCCAGCTAGCCTACTTCAGCAGTACTGTATCATTTTTAATAATTTTAGTCAATAAGATTCTTGCTACGTAAGCTTAACTTTCTGAACATTCGAGACGTGTAGTCCACTTGTCATTCCAATCTCCTTGCATTAGCGTAGCCTCTTCTGTAGCCTGTCAACTATGTGTCTGTCTATCCCTGTTCTCTCCTCTCTGCACAGACCATACAAACGCTCCACACCGCGTGGCCGCTGCCACCCTAATCTGGTGGTCCCAGCGCGCACGACCCACGTGGAGTTCCAGGTCTCCGGTAGCCTCTGGAACTGCCGATCTGCAGCCAACAAGGCAGAGTTCATCTCAGCCTATGCCTCCCTCCAGTCCCTCGACTTCTTGGCACTGACAGAAACATGGATCACCACAGATAACACTGCTACTCCTACTGCTCTCTCTTCGTCCGCCCACGTGTTCTCGCACACCCCGAGAGCTTCTGGTCAGCGGGGTGGTGGCATAGGGATCCTTATCTCTCCCATGTGGTCATTCTCTCTTTCTCCTCTTACCCATCTGTCTATCGCCTCCTTTGAATTTCATGCTGTCACAGTTACCAGCCCTTTCAAGCTTAACATCCTTATCATTTATCGCCCTCCAGGTCCCCTCGGAGAGTTCATCAATGAGCTTGATGCCTTGATAAGCTCCTTTCCTGAGGACGGCTCACCTCTCACAGTTCTGGGCGACTTTAACCTCCCCACGTCTACCTTTGACTCATTCCTCTCTGCCTCCTTCTTTCCACTCCTCTCCTCTTTTGACCTCACCCTCTCACCTTCCCCCCTACTCACAAGGCAGGCAATACGCTCGACCTCATCTTTACTAGATGCTGTTCTTCCACTAACCTCATTGCAACTCCCCTCCAAGTCTCCGACCACTACCTTGTATCCTTTTCCCTCTCGCTCTCATCCAACACTTCCCACACTGCCCCTACTCGGATGGTATCGCGCCGTCCCAACCTTCGCTCTCTCTCCCCCGCTACTCTCTCCTCTTCCATCCTATCATCTCTTCCCTCTGCTCAAACCTTCTCCAACCTATCTCCTGATTCTGCCTCCTCAACCCTCCTCTCCTCCCTTTCTGCATCCTTTGACTCTCTATGTCCCCTATCTTCCAGGCCGGCTCGGTCCTCCCCTCCCGCCTCCGTGGCTTGACGACTCAATGCGAGCTCACAGAACAGGGCTCCGGAAGGCCGAGCGGAAATGGAGGAAAACTCGCCTCCCTGCGGACCTGGCATCCTTTCACTCCCTCCTCTCTACATTTTCCTCCTCTGTCTCTGCTGCTAAAGCCACTTTCTACCACTCTAAATTCCAAGCATCTGCCTCTAACCCTAGGAAGCTCTTTGCCACATTCTCCTCCCTCCTGAATCCTCCTCCCCCTCCCCCCCCTCCTCCCTCTCTGCAGATGACTTCGTCAACCATTTTGAAAAGAAGATCGACGACATCCGATCCTCGTTTGCTAAGTCAAACAACACCGCTGGTTCTGCTCACACTGCCCTACCCTGTGCTCTGACCTCTTTCTCCCTCTCTCTCCAGATGAAATCTCGCGTCTTGTGACGGCCGGCCGCCCAACAACCTGCCCGCTCGACCCTATCCCCTCCTCTCTTCTCCAGACCATTTCCGGAGACCTTCTCCCTTACCTCACCTCGCTCATCAACTTATCCCTGACCGCTGGCTACGTCCCTTCCGTCTTCAAGAGAGCGAGAGTTGCACCCCTTCTGAAAAAACCTACACTCGATCCCTCCGATGTCAACAACTACAGACCAGTATCCCTTCTTTCTTTTCTCTCCAAAACTCTTGAACGTGCTGTCCTTGGTCAGCTCTCCCGCTATCTCTCTCAGAATGACCTTCTTGATCCAAATCAGTCAGGTTTCAAGACTAGTCATTCAACTGAGACTGCTCTTCTCTGTATCACGGAGGCGCTCCGCACCGCTAAAGCTAACTCTCTCCTCTGCTCTCATCCTTCTAGACCTATCGGCTGCCTTCGATACTGTGAACCATCAGATCCTCCTCTCCACCCTCTCCGAGTTGGGCATCTCCGGCGGGGCCCACGCTTGGATTGCGTCCTACCTGACAGGTCGCTCCTACCAGGTGGCGTGGCGAGAATCTGTCTCCTCACCACGCGCTCTCACCACTGGTGTCCCCCAGGGCTCTGTTCTAGGCCCTCTCCTATCTCCTCTCGCTATACACCAAGTCACTTGGCTCTGTCATAACCTCACATGGTCTCTCCTATCATTGCTATGCAGACGACACACAATTAATCTTCTCCTTTCCCCCTTCTGATGACCAGGTGGCGAATCGCATCTCTGCATGTCTGGCAGACATATCAGTGTGGATGACGGATCACCACCTCAAGCTGAACTTCGGCAAGACGGAGCTGCTCTTCCTCCCGGGGAAGGACTGCCCGTTCCATGATCTCGCCATCACGGTTGACAACTCCATTGTGTCCTCCTCCCAGAGCGCTAAGAACCTTGGCGTGATCCTGGACAACAAACTGTCGTTCTCAACTAATATCAAGGCGGTGGCCCGTTCCTGTAGGTTCATGCTCTACAACATCCGCAGAGTACGACCCTGCCTCACACAGGAAGCGGCGCAGGTCCTAATCCAGGCACTTGTCATCTCCCGTCTGGATTACTGCAACTCGCTGTTGGCTGGGCTCCCTGCCTGTGCCATTAAACCCCTACAACTCATCCAGAACGCCGCAGCCCGTCTAGTGTTCAACCTTCCCAAGTTCTCTCACGTCACCCCGCTCCTCCGCTCTCTCCACTGGCTTCCAGTTGAAGCTCGCATCCGCTACAAGACCATGGTGCTTGCCTACGGAGCTGTGAGGGGAACGGCACCTCAGTACCTCCAGGCTCTGATCAGGCCCTACACCCAAATAAGGGCACTGCGTTCATCCACCTCTGGCCTGCTCGCCTCCCTACCACTGAGGAAGTACAGTTCCCGCTCAGCTCAGTCAAAACTGTTCGCTGCTCTGGCTCCCCAATGGTGGAACAAACTCCCTCACGACGCCAGGACAGCGGAGTCAATCACCACCTTCCGGAGACACCTGAAACCCCACCTCTTTAAGGAATACCTAGGATAGGATAAAGTAATCCTTCTCACCCCCCTTAAAATATTTAGATGCACTATTGTAAAGTGGTTGTTCCACTGGATGTCATAAGGTGAATGCACCAATTTGTAAGTCGCTCTGGATAAGAGCGTCTGCTAAATGACTTAAATGTAAATGTAAATCAGCTGACAACAGGGGAAAGTCCTTGTGGCGGCACGGAGAGACGGCTGACAGGAGGGAATAGACCCCACTGGGTCAGTCATGGGGTAGCTTCCCATTTCTGTAGTTTCCCATGCTTCGCAGTATGTTGGAAACACCCGCTTTAGCTACAGAAAGTCAAAATACGAGAATACCCCTAGAGTCTGCGAGAGCGGGGGCGGAAGATGACTCATCGGCTGACAACATGGTAACGACTGGACTGGAAACGACTACGAGTAATGAGAGCACAGCACAAGAGAACACCACAGCAACTGTCACAAGTTCTGCTGCAACAGTGGGCCATAAACAGATGCAGGTATGTGTCTGTGGTTGGAGGAAAGTTACATCACACCATGGGTTGAGGATCCACCAGGGGAAGAAGGGGTGTTTGGGTAAAGAGAGACAGAGAACTCGCATTGATTACTTTCTGCGAAAGCGATCAAATCAGTCGAATGAAGCACAGCAACTGGACGCAAACCATAGTTTGCAGTGCATCAGTACCACTGTCATGGAGGACGTAAACTCAAGCACCGAAGTAGCAACTGAGGTGGAACCAACAACAGGAGTGGAACTCACCCAGCCTCCCAGACCTGCAGTCGAGAGGAGACTACCAGGGCACAGACCGTATGTGAAGTGGCCTGGCGCCAGTGACAAGAAGTTGTGGGAAACAGTGAATACTGACCTTACCTTGACCCTCGAGAAACTTCAAGGCACAGTGGAGAAGAAGTTGGAGAGGATGGGGGACATCATCTATGAGTACAGGACAGAAAGATTTGGAGTGGAAGAGGCAAAAGGCGGGAGAAAGGTTCCAACCCCACCAGTTTCCAGAAGGCAACAAGAAATCAAGCGCCTCGTTCAAGAAAGGCGGCAGCTTAAGAAACAGTGGAAGAAGGCCTCGGAAGTGGAAAAGGAGGGCATAGAGGCACTTCAAGCTGACATCAAAACCCGGTTGGCATCCCTCCGTAGAGCAGAGAACCTACGGAAACGCAGAAGGAAAAAAGAACAAACTAGAACTCGATTCTATAAAGATCCCTTCAAGTTCCTTAAAAGTCTCTTCACAAAAGAAAAAAGTGGAGCTCTAAAAACAACAAAGAAAGACCTAGAGGAGCACCTGAGAATAACAAACGTTGACTCAAAGCGACATGAACATCTGGCCATCCCATCAGATATCCCACCCATTGAACCCCGGAACATCATATTGAGACCAGCCCTCCGACATGGAAAGAGGTGGAAGACACAGTTCGACGGGCAAGAACAGCATCAGGCCCGGGGCCAAATGGAGTCCCGTACAAAGTGTATAAGAACACACCAGACGTCCTGAGGTTCCTCTGGAGGCTTATGAGAACAGCTTGGCAGAAGAAGATAATACCCAAAGTGTGGCGTAGGGCAGGCGGGGTCCTGATCCCTAAGGAGAAGGATGCAGTGAACATCAGCCAATTCCGCCCAATCTCCTTACTGAATGTCGAGGGAAAAATCTTCTTTAGGGTCATTGCCCAGAGGATGGCCGAGTACCTACAAAGGAATACGTACGTCGATGCATCTGTACAGAAGGCAGGAATATCAGGGTTCTCTGGCTGCTTGGAACATTCCAGCATGATCTGGCATCAGATCCAAATGGCCAAGGTGGAGAAAAGGGACCTCCATGTAGTCTTCCTCAACCTCACCAATGCATTTGGCTCTGTGCCCCATGAACTCCTGTGGTCTGCCTTCAGATTTTTCCACATACCGGACACCATCACAAACCTGGTGAAGTCGTACTTCCAGGATCTGCAGTTCTGCTTCACCACCTCAGAGTTCACCACCTCATGGCAGTGCCTGAATGTAGGTATAATGGCGGGATGTACCATTTCTCCGTTGGCATTCACAATGGCAATGGAGGTTATCATCAGATCCTCAAAATGGGTTGCTGGTGGACAGCGAGTCGACTCTGGTTTCCGCCTCCCTCCACTCAGAGCCTACATGGACGACATTACAACATTGACCACCACTGTCCCATGCACCAGGAGACTGCTCAGAAAACTTGAGGAGAACATCAGCTGGGCCCGTATGAAGATTAAACCATCCAAGTCACGCAGCATCTCGATTGTGAAGGGAGTACTCTCTGACCTGAAATTCTTCATCGGAGATGACCAAATCCCAACAGTGTCTGAGCAGCCGGTAAAAAGCCTTGGAAGGTGGTATGATGCAAGCCTGAAGGACAAAGACCAGGTGCAACAGCTGCGCAAAGACATCAGTAGTAGCCTACAGTCCATCGACAACACCCAGCTACCTGGAAAGTTAAAGGCCTGGTGTCTGCAGTTTGGTCTCCTACCCCGGGTGTTGTGGCCCTTAGCACTGTATGAGGTTCCAATCTCAACAGTGGAGAAGATGGAAAGAGGAGTCACAGGCTACTTAAAGAAGTGGCTTGGAGTTCCATGATGCCTTACCACCATAGGCCTCTATGGAGATGGTGTCCTCAAGCTGCCCCTCACCAGTCTAACAGAGGAATTCAAGTGTGCAAAAACCAGGCTCCAAATGACACTGAATGAATCTCGAGACCCAGTGGTGAGCAACAACGCGCCGACCTTGGCAACTGGGCGCAAATGGAGGCCAGGAAAAGCAGTCCAGGAGGCAACAGCAGCCCTCAGACATGCTGACATTGTGGGTCATGTTCAGCAAGGGAGAGGAGGCCTTGGGCTAACTAGCCGTGCTGCTTGGAGTAAGGCCACTGCACCAGAGCGGCGGAAGATGGTAGTGCAGGAAGTACGCCATCAGGAGGAGGCTGCAAGGTGGGCCAAGGCAGTCTCTCTTGCCAAACAGGGACAGTGGACTCGATGGGACAGTGTGGAGAAGAGGAAGATCAGCTGGAAGGATCTGTGGGCCATGGAAGCGAGGCGGTTGAGCTTTTCCATCAGAGCAACATATGACGTCCTTCCAACACCAGTTAATCTTCACCAATGGTATGGTGAAGATCCGGACTGTGCCCTCTGTTCCATGCCAGCCAACCTCAGGCACATTCTCACAGGCTGTAAAACAAGCCTCGCCCAAGGACGCTACACTTGGCATCACAACCAAGTCCTTAAAAACCTTGCGTCCGCCCTGGAGGACAAGCGAGCTGCCACCAACTCCCTACCACCCACAGCAGCATCACACTCCTTACGGACAAACTTTGTCCGCGAAGGGGCTAAACCACCGAAGAGCGGCTCTACACCATTAGAGCGAGACCAGCTGCGCTTGGCCCGCGACTGGAAAATGCTAGCTGACATTGGCCGGCAACTTGTGTTTCCTCCGGAGATCGCAACCACCACCCTAAGACCTGACATGGTGCTCTGGTCCCGTTCACTCAATAAGGTCTTCATCATTGAGCTCACAGTACCCTGGGAAAACTCAGTAGATGAGGCTTATGAGCGAAAACATCTGCGCTATGCTGATCTAGCTGCCGAAGCACGGCATCATGGCTGGAACACAGAAGTCCGACCAGTGGAGGTGGGCTGCAGAGGTTTTGTGGCAACATCTACAACCAGACTGCTTAGAGACCTGGGAATTAAGGGCCAGAGCCAGCGTTCGGCAATCAAAGCTGTATCAGAGGCGGCAGAAGGCAGCAGTCAGTGGCTCTGGATGAAGAGGAAAGACCCCAGCTGGGCCCCGAAGTGAGAGGGCCAGGAGGTATGCGGTCAACAATGATTGACTCAGGGAGGAGGACGCCCCTGCCATGCATAGTCCCATGGGATGTTTGCTATCAACAACAAGGCAACTACTATGACTAATTGGGAATGGGACGCAAGCGTAGGATTGATCACCCTGTCGCTGGCCGCCTTTGAGGAGGGTGTATAGTGTGAAAGGCCGAAACACCCTAGGAACCAAAGGTACACTACTGACGATGCGCTCCCCAAATTTCACCACGCTCACTGTTCATTAACTCTTGGAAGTGCTTGCACAAAGGATAGTAACATCTCATCCTGTGTTCTTGGAATCTAATCAAGATATTAAGGAACACCTTCCTAATACTTAGTTGCACCACCTTTGGTCCGTAGAACAGCCTCTACAAGGAGTCGAAAGCGTTCCACAGGGATGCTGGCCCATGTTGACTCCAATGCTTCCCACAGTTGTGCCAAGTTGGCTGGATGTCCTTTGGTTGGTGGGCCATTCCTGATACACACGGAAAACTGTTAAGCGTGGAAACCCCAGCAGCAACACTCAAACCGGTGCGCCTGACATCTACTACCATACTCTGTTCAAAAGCACTTAAATATTTTGTCTTGCCCATTCACCTTCCGAATGGCACACATACATATTCGGTGTTATTCGGTGTCTCAATTGTCTCAATGCTTAAAATCCATCTTTAACCTGTCTCCTCTCCTTCATCTACACAGATTGAAGTGGATTTAACAGGTGATGAGGGATGATAGCTTTCACCTGGTCATTCTATGTCAAGGAATGAGCAGGTGTCCTTAATGTTTTGCTAACTCAGTGTTTTATTTTGTTTTCAAATGTTAGAATATTCTTCCACTTTGACATTACAGAGTATTTTGTGTAGATTGTTGGCACAATGACAATTCAATCCTTTTTAATCCCACTTTGCAACACAACAAAATGTGGAAAAAGTCATGGGGTGTGAATACTTTCTGAAGGCACTGTATGCATGGGTGTATTTGTCTGTGTGCACGCAATGTTTCATAATAATATATGCACAAACTGTCCCCATTCAGGTTTATCCTCAGCAGAAGCCTTTTCCGGGTAGCCTATTCGTATCTTTACACATTTTTATGATTCTTTAAAAGTACGAGAATAGCTACCAAGTCAGCCCATGGGGGTAAAGAAACATTGTCCATTTGGCCCCTAAAACAGCAACAGCAAACGACAACAGGAAGAATACCAGGCCTGCTCAGCTGTCCCTGTCAGGCCAAGGCCAGAGATAATTGTGGCTGTGACCTTTTTCTGTGGCCCTTAACTCACTCTTTTCACATTCCAGGGCAATCGGAATTGTCCCGCGGCTTGCGTCCAAAATGGCACCCCTATTCCCGATGTAGTGCACTACTTTTGACCATAGGGATCTGGTAAAAGGTAGTGCACTACATAGACAATAGGGTGCCATTTGGAATGAATCCCCATGTTGTAATAATAACAACACTGCAAACTCACCCACCTTGTCACTAGAATATCCCAACCGTCATTATCCACCCCTTGGGGCTCATTTTGTGGATGGAGGTGGGGGGTGGAGGATGTAAAGTCAAGGACATAAATAATACTGCATGAGTACAAGGCAAGTTGTATCTGTCTGTGGATTGTGACTGATGTACGTTTGAGGATTGTGTATTCTGATCATTTATTTGTACATGATTTTGGCACTTATCTGTCTCCATAAATGAATACTAGTGTGACATATTGCAGAATGAAACAGATACCATGTGTTGCTTGAGGCCACCTGTATTTAGCTCTGATGATGCAGTTTAGTTCACAACTTTGATCAGAGAACAGTCAATGTGGAAATCGTTCAGTTTAGGTCTTGACTATCTATGTATAATGAAATAATATTTTTATTTGAAATGTTCAGAGACAAGAACAATACCTACCATTTGTTGAAATTATTATTTTGGACCAGAGATAGGATATGCTGTGGTAAAATGGGATTCATGCATGTATAAAATGCATAGCTCATAAAACAGGGACATTCTTACTGTAGTATGCTAACTTTAGGAAGGAGGAATGTTTAACAGTTTTGATGGGTCCCCAAAAACACTTTACAAGTTGCTCTTATGCCATGTAAAAGCGTCTGTAGTTACACAGCAGCTGTACATGGTGAAAGCAAATACAGTTGAAGTCAGAAGTTTACATACACTTAGGTTGGCGTCATTAAAACTCGTTTTTTCCAACCACTCCGCAAATTTCTTGTTCACAAACTATAGTTTTGGCAAGTCGGTTAGGACATTTACTTTGTGCATTACACAAGTAATTTTTCCAACAATTGTTTACAGACAGATTATTTCACTTACAGTGAATTCTATCACAATTCCAGTGGGTCAAAAGTTGACATACACTAAGTTGACAGTGCCTTTAAAACAGCTCGGAAAATTCCAGAAAATGTCATGACTTTATAAGCTTTTGATAGGCTAATTTACATCATTTGAGTCAATTGGAGTTGTACCTGTGGATGTATTTCAAGGCTTACCTCAAACACAGTGCCTATTTGCTTGACATCATAGGAAAAATCGAAAGAAATCAGCCAAGACCTCAGAAACATAAAATTGTAGACCTCCAAAAGTCTGGTTCATCCTTGGGAGAAATGTCCAAACTCCTGAAGATACCACGTTCATCTGTACAAACAACAGTACGCAAGTATAAACACCATGGGACCACGCAGCCGTCATACCGCTCAGGAAGGAGACACGTTCTGTCTCCTAGAGATGAGCGTACAAACAAACAAACAAACAACAAACCGTTTCTACAGAAATGCTACGGGCAATAATGGGAATCATACAAAAACCCCATAGAAAATAAACCTAGAACCCCACATAGAAATAATAAACTAGACTAAAACCCCCTAGTCACGCCCTGACCTACTCTACCATAGAAAATACAGGCTTTCTATGGTCAGGACGTGACACATGGGGACAAAGATCATACTTTTTGGAGAAATGTACTCTGGTCTAATGAAAAAAAAATAGAACTGTTTGGCCATAATGTGACCATCATTATGTTGGGAGGAAAATGGGGGATGCCTGCAAGCTGAAGAACACCATCCCAACCGTGAAGCACGGGGGTGGCAGCAGCATGTAGTGGGGGTGCTTTGCTGCAGGAGGGAATGGTGCACTTCACAAAATAGATGGCATCATGAGGAGGAGAATTATGTGGATATATTGAAGCAACATCTCAAGACATCAGTCAGGAAGTTAAAGCGTTGTTGCAAATGGGTCTTCCAAATGGACAATGACCCCAATAATATTTCCAAAGTTGTGGCAAAATGGCTTAAGGACAACAAAGTCAAGGTATTGGAGTGGCCATCACAAAGCCCTGACCTCAATCCTATAGAAAATGTGTGGGCAGAGCTGAAAAAGCATGTGCGAGCAAGGAAGTCTACAAACCTGACTCAGTTACACCAGCTCTGTCAGGAGGAATGGGACAAAATTCATCCAACTTAGTGTGGGAAGCTTGTGGAAGGCTACCCGAAACATTTCAACCAAGTTAAACAATTTAAAGGCAATGGTACCAAATACTAATTGAGTGTATGTAAACTTCTGACCCACTGGGAATGTGATGAAAGAAAGAAAAGCTGAAATATATCATTCTCTCTACTATTATTTTGACATTTCACATTCTTAAAATAAAGTGGTGATCCTAACTGACCTAAAACAGAGAATTTGAACTAGGATTAAATGTCAGGAATTGTGAAAAACTGAGTTTAAATATTTTTGACTGAGGTGTGTGTAAACTTCAGACTTTAACTGTATATAAAAAATTATGTAATTGTTTTGAAAGGGAACTTTCCAAATTATGTTTCAAATGTGAACTAGTGCAGTTACTATGCATACCATCACATCAAGATATTACAATTCCATAGTGGTGTAAAGTACTTATGTAAATGTATTTTTAACTACTTAAGTAGTTTTTGAGGTATCTGTACTTTACTTTACTATTTATTTTTTTGACTACTTTTACTTCACTACATTCCTAAAGAAAATGTTGTACTTTTTACTCCATACATTTTCCCTGACACCCAAAAGTACTCGTTATATTTTGAATGCTTAGCAGGACAGGAATTGACCAATTTACAGGAATTGACCAATTTACATAGTTGTCAAGAGAGCATCTCTACTGAGTGTTGGAGTGTGCCCCTGGCTATCCATACATTTTAAAAACATGAACAATTATTATTTATATTTTACTTTTGATACTTTAGTACATTTTTGCAATAACATTTAGTGTTGATACTTAAGTATATTTAAAACCAAATACTTTTAGACTTTTACTCAAGTAGTATATTACTGGGTGTCTTTCACTTTTACTTGAGTCATTTCCTATTAAAGGTATCTTTACTTTTACTCAAGTATGACAATTGGGTACATTTTCCACCATTGCAATTCCATGTTGGCATAACTGTCTGTGGAACTCAGGTGTAACACCTGTATTTTGCTATACGTTTTGTCTGCATAAAATACGTTTCTATAAATTGAAACGTATATTTTCCGTCGCAAAGTGGCTACAACAACTCTATAACAAACCTATTACAATAAATGCCACAACTCAACACACATCTTAGTTGAACTTGCACTTGCCTAAGACTAGATGGCGCGAATGGTCCAGTAAACGACCAAACAAAATGATACCCAAACAGCATCAGTGAAAAACAGTGAGAACTTGTTAACCCATCTTTTGGTCGCAGAAGATATTTCATGGTAGGTTATGCATGCCTAAATCAGCTAGACCTGTGATGTAACAGATTGCTTCATTTGATAGTAACATTTTCTATAACATTATTAAGAATGGAGTAATTGTATAAGGGGAAGATACCAGTTCCTGTTAAATATTTCTTCCCGTACATACTTTCAGCTGTGAAAGGCTAATTTCATAAGCTACGTTTGCGTTTTCTGTGAAATGCAAGTTCATTTTGGCCTGTGTGTAAAAACATTTGAATGGTTTTCAAAAGAAAATCTGGTCACTCAACAGAACATTTGAGTTTGTTCAACAAACATTTGATGAGCTATTCCGAGATATAGATTCTTAAACAAACGGTCAAATGCGGGCTACTGTAAATTATGTGAACTTACAGTGTCTACAGCTATGTTTTTTTCTTGACCACAATACACGTGGGTCTTCCAAATGAGCTAATTAACGTTTTGGTTCGCCTAGACATGAAATTATTATATATATATTTTTATTTATTTTTATTTAACCTTTATTTAACTAGACATGAATAACCCTGCCGATTGTGGTCTGAGTAAATCTTATATCAAAACATGTTAGGGGTGTTAATAACGGCTGTAAAAGTAGCCTACAGACACAGATAAACGTTAATTACCTTTCTTACACTTTTGGTTTAGGCTCCTTCAAGTCCTTCCATAACTTCCAGAGTTTAGTCTAAGATTGGCAGAAAAAATACATGAATACTGGTACCTTCAAGAAATATATGTCATTATAAGGACATAATTGGATCGCTTCTTCATGCAACCAATTACAGAATAAATCAAAAGTTTGGTTTCAAAGCGGTTTTGCCTGCCTGCACGTCCTGCAGGCTAAGCTTCACTTCATCAAATATATTTTATAATCTGAAATAGCTTTAATATCCTACCGCCGAGGTATCTAATTCATTTAAAATGAATGAGATATGTTCTTAACCTCACATATTCCAAGTATTTAAGAGGTTGATAAGATTCCATCTACTCATAGGTAAATCCTCGAGAGAGATAAGGCCAAATTAATTTTCTATGGACAATGTAGCCACTCTCTCTGGGTAAAGCTACGGTATTTTGAAGGCAACCACCGACCAGCCTCCCAGTTTGAATCTTGGCAAGGCTATGCGTCTTTGGATAACACGTTGGACAAACTCTATACGGCTTTCATGCCATATTTAAATCACTGCTCCTCCAATCTTCATTTAAAGTTGACCCGATAACATTAATACTCTGTTGGTTCCCTACGTAAACGTCAAAGGGTTTACAGACCTCAACGTACAGTGAATAAAGACATTCTTCATTTTATGCACGGTCGGCGAGGGAACGTTAGTTATTGAACTTGATAGGCTGTAGTTCAGTGACTGTCTTTTGACACTTACAAGCACAGTAATCTATTTGCAAGCTCTCATTACACAATGTTGTCCATGTCCCCAAAGCACCAAACCATCAATGTTTGTATTGGAGAACAGAGGCCTGTGGCTTGATGTACGCTTAATTGCGCCCATTCTCTTCACACTTCTACTGTCATATTGGACAGAAGGTCTGTCAATCAATTATGCGAAGTTGTTTCAAATTCTGACACACAACCTCCAATAAAATAAATGTTTTAGAGTGCTATTATAAACCTGAGAAAATAAATAAGTGAATAGCTTATTTGTTAGACTACAATTATTTTTTTGGGGAAAATGGACAGCTGTTTCTATTCATGGTCAGTTATTTGCTTATTTATAGCCTATCTTTTGTTAATATGTATATGTATTTTTTAAATAACCTAAGGCGTGCTCGTTATTGCCACAGCAAAACTTCCAGTTGAGCACCAGATAATGCAACCCCTATCTGCGATTGAATATCTGCGATTGAATATCTGCTATTTTTACAGTTATCAAACGCCCCCACCTGGTTCTCCACTTGATGTGGCCCATTCCAATACGCGACCAGTTATGTCCACCACTACTTCCGGGTTTGCACAAATTGGTCAAAGCTACCCTCTCTGCGTTATGCGCCCTGCAACAACACACACACACACACACGCGCGCGCATTTGGAGACCCAAGCACGACATTCGCACTGCACATCGGGATCCACCAACACACCCACGGACAGTCGACGGCTCCTTTAAGAAAAACTAAGTAAGAAAATATCACCCCTCCTTCTTCAGATCTCCACTTGGATGGTATTGCATCAAAGAAAACCTTCACTGGAGTTGCAAGTGATCGAGGACACGATGGGGACTGTTTTTGAACATCTACATGAATATCTGAAGAATTCCAAGTGAGGGAAGAGCGCGACGAGTCATCATTAATTAAGCAACTTGACAACCTCGATATTGATTGACAGCTTGCTTGTTGAGCGAGACTAGAGTATCAATGTTTTTTTTTCTTCTGTAAGGGGCATTTTACACCAGTCTCAAGCGTGAAGTCGTAGCCGAGTGTCGCTTGTCTATGAACGGTCTCCAGGAGAAAGAGAAGGAGCTCTGTACTGGATTGTGGTGTTTTTATCTACTGCTGGATTTATGCTTGCAGTCTAGCAACCACCCTCTCTGGAGAGACGAGCACAATATTCTTAATCTTGCATTTGGAGTTAGGTGTTTATTTTCCCTCAGCCCTGGCCTCGTAGAATACGTTTAGAGTCCGATTGGAATCGGCGAGAGTGACAGGCCGATGGCGCAACGGGTGCGTATTGACAGAACTTTTAGCAATGGCAATAAAACTACAATTGAGACGTGACTTATTACTGTGCGCAATTATCCATTTGTATGGCAAAACAAGCAGGCAGCTATGCAATAAGAGGTTGTTTCGGCCCTTTGGTAGAGCTATACATGGTCAAATATACTTCTGCTACGTGCTAGCCTATACTATTCAGCATTTGAACGTGTGTGAGTAGAATAAACAATTGCATTTTCATATTGTCTAAAGAGCTATAGACTACAGACTGCAAACTTCATCGCATAATTCATTTTTACTATTATGACATGTGTTTT
Organism: Oncorhynchus gorbuscha; assembly: GCF_021184085.1. NCBI lineage: Eukaryota > Metazoa > Chordata > Actinopteri > Salmoniformes > Salmonidae > Oncorhynchus > Oncorhynchus gorbuscha. The sequence goes on from NC_060198.1 coordinate 15,169,987, forward strand.
GATATTCTGCATTTCATAAACGCAGCATCCGTCTTTTTTGGGGGGGCAGTGTTTAATGTTTAATGTTGGGGGGGGCAGTGTTTAATGTTTAATGTTGGGGGGGCCAGTGTTCAATTTAAAATATTACAAAAAACATTATGTAGGTTTGGTAACAAGAACATGGACGACAATTCACAAATGTTTTGTGTGTATGCAATTTCAGTCTTTACAGATATGCGAATTATGTAAAGAATGTTCGCTTTGTGTTTCGTTTGTTGATATCTGTATTTTTCAACATTTCATAATATTTATACATTCTTATCTGATATATGACATACAAATAAATCAATTCAAGATTTAGAATAACAAATATTTGATTACTTCAGATAGATAGGCCACGTATAGCCATGCAGGAACAATTAGCCTATCTAAAAATGCATCTGTCATTTTAAATGTTTCTTTAAGCTATTAGTTTTGTCAAGATAACCAGAACAATATTTGATTTCTTTGAAATATTAGAAAGAATACAGACTGAAAAGTGTAGACATTTGTGATATTGTTTTGTCTAAGCAAGACCCTGTAGTTCTAATCGCCTGAAAGAATTACGCATACCAAAACCGTTTGAAAGTTGTAGACACATAAAAGTGAACTTCTTTTTTCACAACGTTTTAACATGTTAATGATTCAACACGAATCCACAAACAATGAACATTTTCCATTGATATTTAATTAGACGATCAACATAGGCTTTTATTGCCACTAATATTATTCCTACCACTAAACATACGATAGGCTACTATTAGCATCATGTACCTAACACATTAGCACTTATTTTATATACTAATTTAAAAGGCCTAGACTTAATTGCTATAATTAGTATAGACTGCCAACAACATAATTTAAGCTATTTTACCATTTTTGTTAATAGATTTTTCTCGTTATTAGTCTTTATAATAATATAATTCGTTTTTATTGTCAGTATTATTACATTATTACATTTAGTTGAGCTATTATCAACAAAGGCCTTAATTCAAAATCAGGAGAGGTAGCACAACAGTGTCATTGGTTATTCTTTTAGAATATTCTCTATCTTTCACTTTTGACAGTATGAAGACCTTCCCCACTATGGAATGGACGGAGTAGGGCTGCCCTCGACTATGTACGGGGACCCTCATGCAGCGCGCTCCATGCAGGCGGTTCACCTGAACCACGGGCCCCAGTTCCACTCGCACCAGTACCCGCACTCAACACACGCCAGTGCCATACCGCCCAGTATGGGCTCCTCCGTCAACGACGCTATAAAAAGAGACAAAGATGCCATTTACGGGTACGTTTATTTTACTGCCAACATAAAGTGTATAACCATTGGTTATATCAAGCACCACAAATGTGAGCGATGGAAGTTTAAGAGAGAGGGAGGCTTTGAGAAATTCTCGCTAATTATAACCTCTTCCGTGTTCGGTCATTACGCATGGTGCTATATAGGCTTGTTAAAAAGTATATCTGTTTTGAAATGTTAAATTATGACATTGTCCCCTGAGTTTTCGAAAAAAGATGCATAGGCTATGTTTGCATTTGGCTTTCAGTCTAAACTATAATGTTATTTCTCATTCACAAAATGAATGATTTGGATATATCCCATTGTTTAGCCGGAGTCAGTGGTCGAGATAGATAACCTAACTCCCTAAGTGTTTCTAAATCCAACTCTCAGAATTAAAAATTGTACATCAAACACATTCTCAAACTACCCTGCCTATACTTCAAAAAATGTATAGGCAGTGTTGTTTATATTTGTGTGCCATAATATAGGCCTATTTTCAGGCCAAGTTGAATAGTCGTATACTCTATTGGAAAGTTCATCATGTATTTCTTTGCCTGAGCTAATCTCACTGAAGAATGTGGCGTTATTTCGTTGTCCTACAATGTTGAATCGTGTTCTAAATAAGGCACTCGAGAGCTGAGGATGCCATACAGTATTTCATGCAGCAAGACTAGGCCTGCTTTTACGCAATTATTGTGCTGATACATTTCTGAATGTTTTATTAGTGCAATATTTATTCAATTTACAACTGAAGACAGTGGGCAATGTGAGTGAAAGTCGATGTAAACCTACTTTCTTAGTTTGGGCCTATACTGACTCGCAAACTTTCCAAGGCGGCGTACAGCGTTAATGTCCTCCCTCTTCCTTTTAGGCACCCTCTTTTCCCACTTCTAGCTCTGATTTTTGAAAAATGTGAATTAGCAACTTGCACGCCGAGGGAAACTGGGGTCGCTGGAGGCGACGTGTGTTCCTCGGAGTCTTTTAATGAGGATATAGCAGTATTTTCAAAACAGGTTGGACATATCTATTTACTTGTTTTGGTTGAATTTCAAATTCGTTCAAATTCGTATATTCTAGGGTAGATAACAGTTGTGCATATATAGATGTTTTGTCATTCTGCATTGTGGAAACTATGTAAGCGACAAACTGTCCTATGCATGTGAGCACCATGGTTATGAATGATGTATGACACTCAGTGAACAGTGAACTGCTAACACGTTTGTTTCAGATTCGATCAGAGAAGCCTATATTTTCATCAAATCCAGAAATTGATAACTTGGTAAGAACTCACTTGCTTTAGGCCCTTCACAGAAACAGTATCAAACCTATAAATACATTCACGAATTGTTTACAGTAGCCAACACTCTAGTGTGAATTGGACTTCATCACAGTCCATGTTGGTCTAATCGTAATCTGTCAAAACGATTTTCTTGTCATTAAGTTTGTTTGCGTTCATGCTAATTATTCTAATCCTAATGATCACACACACACACACACACACACACACACACACACACACACACACACACACACACACACACACACACACACACACACACACACACACACACACACACACACACACACACACACACACACACACACACACACACACACACACACACACACACACACGTAATGATAATAATAATGTGACGCTCCAAAATGTGAATAAGATGTTTTAATGCAAACGTTTTCCTTCTAGATGATACAAGCAATTCAAGTATTACGGTTTCATCTGCTCGAGCTGGAGAAGGTATATTTACTCATACCCATCTCATGCACGGTATATTTTATCACCATCGATTGCGACGATGCATAGCATTAGGCTATAACTCCGTAGTAGAGGTGTAATAGTGGTGGTAGTATATTTGGTTGCCCAAGTAAACGTTCATGTTGCGGAGTTGATAATGTTGTCATTGGTGGATGCGCTTGCAGAATATTAGGCGAGGGCGTTTATATAATAGTCGCCATATTGCTCATGTTAGGCCTGTATTGCAACTTTCATTAGTGAGGAGAATAAGTTGCTAAAGTAGCCTACAGTTCTCGCTCAATTATATACAAAAAATAAGACAAATAAAATAATCATTCGTTTTTCTACAAGTAATGTAAAATGCATGTGATGCAATGTAGTTCTGCTATTTTTTAAGCCAATGTGCTTGAATAGTATCTTAGGCCTGTCACAAGGCCAGGGATAGGCTATTCTTTATCATTACCATTCATTGCCACCATCTACATTTGATTTTTTAGGGCTTTCCCATATGGTATATAGTGCTCACTCAGTTTCCATACATGTTTGTTTGTCCTCTGTGTTTGCAGGTACACGAGTTATGCGATAATTTCTGTCATCGATACATCAGCTGCTTGAAAGGAAAAATGCCCATTGATTTGGTCATAGACGACAGGGACGGTGGAAATAAATCTGACAGTGAAGATTTTACAAGGTCGTCTGGGCCTCTTGATCAGGTAAGCTCTTGCCTATTACGTGCGTATTAATACAAGTGTCGTCTATTAAGTGCATTTGAATTGTAGGCCTATACAGAGAACATGTCGCACGCGTTTTATGCTGTCCAGATCGTTTAATCAAAATAGATAGGCCTATGGAAAACATATAATTCAGGAAATTGTTGGCCTCCTCTTAGTGATATAGATTAGCAAGCGATTTTAAAATAAATCAAATATCAAATGTAGGCCTAACATTTGACAAAATGACCACGAGAACAAAGTTTCTATTCCATTTCATTTCAAAGCATAATAAATTGTCTCATCTTTTTTCGGACATGAACATTAATATGTTTTGGAAAAAACGTGTTTGAAGTAAGGATCCCAGAAAACGGTTGCTTGGCTTTTATTATATAACGTCTTGAATGAGTGTTTTTGGGGGACTATGGGAAACATTTGAATTGTTATTATGCAATTTGATGGTGTTTTTATGTGTTAATTATGTTCATTGTGCTGCATGTGCTTGAAAAAAGATGCCATTGATCAAAAAAGGGACAAGAGGTGAAAAGTCAAGTCTGCTCCTTTTTCGTGTGAATGCAACCAAGCCAGTTTTCAAGTCACGTTGCACCCACTCTTTGAGCAAGGCTTTAAGAAAATGGAATCCCTTCCTCCGAGTGCAATGTCGGCCACACAGCAACTTGTTAACCATTTAACCCTTTAATTTACCAAAGCAACAAGCATAAACTCAGGCTTCCCCTAGCCTATGTTAGCCTGTTGTTGAGATGCTCTGAGTGTCCCATTCACTGTACTACAGGGTTCCAAGCTCTGTATTATAAAATAATCCTCTATCCAAGTCTATGTTGTATTCTAGTGTGAATCACACTACTCTATATCCACTAATGAACACGTATCCCCTTCAGTCCTCTCATTTCCATCAGATAGGGAGACTTCCATCCAGTAGTACTTCTGTCACATCTGCTGATTTGCACTTTGACGGTCATCTTTGACGGTGTGCTGCCACCTGCCAGAGTGTTTTTTTATTACCGATCAAACACCGCGATCAATGATGAGCACAGGTCCCCTGAGTCTTATAAGCACTCTTGATTTATGCTTTTGATTTAACAAATTGTGTGGCTCAGTTGGTAAGAGTGTGGCGCTAGCAAAGCCTGTCGTCGGCTCGATTCCCGCTGGGGTTACATATACTAACATGCAAGTCGCTTTGGATAAAAGTGTCTTCTAAATGGCATATGTTATGAAGCAGCACACTCAAGTGTAGCCCCTGGATGTGGAGGTCAACCCAATAACCAGTCCCACCAGCCTCTACTCTCCCACCCATAAGTCCATACATGGTACAGCACCCGCCCGACACCCACCCTACCTTACAGGCACTTTGTCCCCTCACCTCTAGCCCAATAGTGTACCCTTTTCACACTTAATCCCACACTTAGTTTCTCTTCTCAAGTGGGGCTGCATAGGCAGTACCTAACACTGATTATGGGTGAATAGTGGGAGGTGGTTGGCGGTGTGTGTGTGTGAATATGCATGTGTGTGTGTTCGTTTACATGCATGTGTGTGTGTGTGTGTGTGTCTCGGGTCTTGCCACCCTCGGTCTCTCAGGAGCGGTTCCATTCTGACTGAACCAATCTCTTCAGTCCTGTACTCACTTCCCTCTCTTCTATCCCCCTGGCTCGTTTCGTTGGGAGCCCCTCTTGTTGGAGTTGGCCATTGCTGCTTTAACCATTTGTGTTCCGAGCATGTGTTCTAGATTACCACAGCCTGACGGCATTCTCTTGGTATGCAGCGTAATACATGATATATATTTTTCATTTTTTTTCCTTCCCAAAGAGGACTTATTATTATCAATTTGCTGGTCAAAAACAATTCTGAGTAATAGGGTTTGCATTCTGACCTGGAGTTAGCATTGAGTTGGCCGCGATGCGCCAACTGAGGAGAGTAGCTAGCCAGTGTGTACAGGGCTGTTTACTACAGGCTACAGTGTTTCTCCTTTTCCCTCCACATGATATGTACTGCGTATGGTATGGATATGATATGTAAGGAAACTAAGAATGCGGCTTTCGTGCCGACGTACCTAGGGTCTCCATCCACATCTCTTTTAATCAGTCGGCCGTGGATGATTCTTTATGACTAACTCCTGTTAAAAGCCCTTGGTTTCTACATGGCGCATAGACAATTGGCGCGCTCTCTGTGGTAAATCGTATTCATACGGTAGTTTTTTTGGCTGATTGTCGGTGTCATGTCATCCAATCAGATCTCGTGGAGCAGAGACCACGATGACACGGCGTCAGTTCGCTCGGCGGGGACGCCCGGGCCCTCCAGTGGGGGACACACGTCACACAGTGGGGACAACAACAGTGAAGAAGGTAAGGACTCACTGATAGGTAGTAAGATAACAGGATAGGTGTCCATCACTATTGCTTTTGTCTTTCAAGTATACTTTCATATCAGTGGGAGGAACGAGGAAGCTATTTTAGAGTTCTGGGACAGATCAGATTCACCTACAGGTAGAAATACTAGAAAGGTGTCCACCATTATCGCTTTCGCCTATCAAGTACTTTCCGGTTAGCGAGACAGTGTTGGGACGGATCCGATGTCAAGCCAACGAGTGAGTGTCACGTGTTGTCGAGTTTGGATTGGATGTAATGTTGAACAGAAAGAGAGACAGCACAGAGAAAGAGAGAGTGAGTGATGAGGGTTGACAGAAAAATGTGAATGCGGAGCTCAGCCTGGGACTGGATCTGGAAGAAAGGGCGCATTATGTTCTTGTCGACTGAGCGACGATTTATATACCAGCCTCTGTGCCTCTTTTATTTGGACATGGGGAAAGAGTAATAACAGAGAGCAACACGCACACACGCACACACACACACACACACACACACACACACACACACACACACACACACACACACACACACACACACACACACACACACACACACACACACACACACACACACACACACACACACACACACACACACACACACACACACACACACACACACACACAAAATGCTAGGCTAGCTCCTAATGGTTGAGGTAGAGAAGAAGACTAAAAGGGACTCTCTCTCCTCTGCTATTGGCCGTCTTTATGAGCAGGGCTCTGTGTTTGTGGACTCCCACCACACTGTCCAAATAGTTTCAGTCAGATGTGTGTCACCTATTACCAGGGCCATTTGCAAAGTGCTGTTTGTGTGCCAAGTGCAACAAGCGTTCAGGGGTTTTGTTATCTCCCGAATACATTTTCAGTTTAGCACTGCCACGGGTGGACTGCATTGGGGACATCTGTGTGTTTTAACTCCCAAACACAAATACAGATACACAGCCAGAACACAAGGCCCAGAATACAAGGCCCAGAATACAAGGGAATACAAGGCCCAGAATACAAGGCCCAGAACACAAGGCCCAGAACACAAGGCCCAGAATACAAGGCCCAGAACACAAGGCCCAGAACACAAGGCCCAGAACACAAGGCCCAGAACACAAGGCCCAGAATACAAGGCCCAGAACACAAGGCCCAGAACACAAGGCCCAGAACACAAGGCCCAGAATACAAGGCCCAGAATACAAGGCCCAGAACACAAGGCCCAGAACACAAGGCCCAGAACACAAGGCCCAGAACACAAGGCCCAGAACACAAACACCCCTAATGTCCTTTTTATTCCCCATTTGGATGGTTGGGGAATTGTGGCTCCATCAAAGGAAGTATTTGACAGAAACGTATTGGTTGAGCTTCTGTTGGAAAGTGGATTCTTGGTTGATCCCTATTGGGGTATGTCGTCCAGGGATACCCTAACACGGGTTCCTTGCATCTCGTAGATAGTCCTACAGGACCAGAGAAGCTACCACTGGATAGTCATGGTTTTCTGACTTTTCAGGAAAAACCTGATTTACATACCTGAGGAGAGATTTGTTATCTCCCACTTTAACTGAAAGAAAAACCATCTCTCACCTGTAGGGAGGGGAGGTGTCATTGCCGGGAAAAAGAGGAGGAAGAAAGAAAACAAAGGGAAAGCTGGTAAATAATGTCCCAAAGAAGGCAAACTGTTTCAACGACTTAGTTCATCGCTATGGGGATGTCTGCGGTTTGGTCAAACATTTAGCTTCTGTTCATTTGAGCTTGCAGGTAGCCAATAGAGAAAGTCCATCCCAAGACAAGTGGTCAATTAATCTCAATCTTTTCTTTGTGCATTGTCCGTGTTTTGTTGTTTATGGTTGCCTGAAGTTATCACAAGCCTGGCCTGAGAAGCGAGGCCGTTCTTCACAGACCCTTGGATTGGCCAATGGTCAATGGACAATGGTCACATGGCTACCTTGCTCCTATAGGGAAGTGCGTCTTGCAAGAAATTACCAATGGTGGAAGCCTGGTGCAAAATTAAAGGTCCTCTCTCCTCCCAGGCCCCTTGCACCAGACCATGGCCAATAACATGTTGTGCAAACACTTCTGAAAGCTCAGCAATTGAGCAGGCCAGCAGCCGCTGCGAGCGCCGAGCTTTGGGAGCTCGACTTATAATGTGTGCGTGAAAAGTGCAAGTGGATTTTTGTGCCCCTTAACCTTGACGCTGGAAGAGAAAGGAGTAAGCAGCGATATTGAATGGTAAGCAGAAGAAAAAAGGCTGGGAATGGAATGAGGGCAAAGGGAATAAAAGAAAGAAGAGGGAGAGAGAGAGAGCGAGGGAAAGAGAGCGAGGGAAAGAGAGCGAGGGTGAGCAATGCATCCTTTGGTTTGGCGTGTGCATGGTCAAGGCTGCATAACCACAGCTGAGCTGACTTCATGTTCAGAGTTTTTTTTTTCTTCCAGGGGCAACACATTCCTTTGTATGGCCTCACTCCTCCACTGGATGCCAGACAGGAAAGCAGAGCGTAGCGGAGACTTCCCTTTGCCACTACCACTTTCTCCGGACCTCCCCAAGTCACTGCATTGCCTTGCTCCTTCCTTCGTCTTTTAACACAACCCCACCCCCCCCCTTTCACAGTCACACACAGCTGGATGTAGAGGAGGAGGAGGATTTGACATGTGCCGCTCTAGTCACTGTAGAGCGCGTGTCTCCCCGTCTCCGTCTCCACCCGCTACCCAAGTTGTCCCTGTGAAGCTCGGAGCTCTCACAAACCATTAGCAGGTTGGGCCCAAAGTCACCCCAGCGGCGGCATATCTCTCCTCGTGGCGTTTGGGCTCGAAAACGCTGCCGCAACGCGGCGCAGTGCGGAGTGTAAATCAGCCTGAGGGAGCCCGCCGTCGTCCCCCTAATGAGGCCGAGAGCTTGTTTATGGACTTCAGCATCATTTTTATGATTATTTCCACCTTCTCAGACTCTTGTCGGTCCCAGTAGAATCTCACCTCTGTTTTGGCGGTGGAGGTAATGGCAGGAGAAGCCTAAGCGAAGTCAACCTCCCAGCTAGTGAAGTTACCACTGATATTATACTCAGGTGGTCAGTAGTGGCTGCCATATGCCTGCTCTGCTCGGCTTTAACTGACTGTCTCTAACCTTGCCTGTTGCTGTTAAAAGGGGGGAAGGGGGTTAAATCAAATGAACCTCATTACATGGCACTTGACAAGAATACTGCGTACGACATGATTCGGAATTGCATTTGGGTGAAGAGGTTTGCAGTTAGTGGGGGCTTTGCTAAAGTTGAAATGGACTTAATGTTGGATCGAAGGAAGCCCGGTCCCAGATATGTTGTGCTGTCTTGCCAACTCCTATGATAGAGTTGGCAAGACAGTACAGCGTGATCCAGGGCCAGGCAACCTTCAATCCAGCATTTCATCCAGTTCGTCTTTAGCAAAGCCCTCGGTGTGCCCTAAACAATGACCATAGGAGTTGGCAAGGCAGCACAAACCGATCTGAGACCAGGCGAGATCGAAGGAGCATTCACTTCCAATGAGACATCTTGGATTATGAACCCAGGGCCAGCAGTGTAGCTCCCTCGGGCCAGATGGGAGCTAAGTAAACATAAGAGGTGGACTTTAGAGGAAAAAAACAGCGAGAGGAACAAACTGGGTATGAAATCATTGGCTGGTTTTGGACTGCGGGTGCATCCCAAATGGCACCCTATTCCTTACAGAGTGCAGCACTATGGACCCTGGTCAAAAAAGTAGTGCACTACGTAGGGAATAGGGTGCCATTTGGGACACACTCTAGGTCTGTGGTATCTTGGAGATGTACTGTATGGATTTTGGGGGTGGATAGATGGTGCTCTGGGTGGGTCATATCAAATCCACAGTACAGTGAGTCAGAGAGTTCAACCCCACAGTACTGTGAGTCAGAGAGTTCAACCCCTGGCTTAAAAGCTTTCTGAGATATATATATATATATAAGGATTTATGAATATACATATATTTGTTCTGGGGAGGTTTGGTGCATCACGTGTACAGTACATGGGAGTGTTTTGTATGGAACATTGAAGACTCAACCTATTCGTTCAGACACTCTCTTCTGATAAATATGTGAAGGTTTCTTGGATGAAGATGTTGATGAGTCAATCGTTTGAAATGTGGAGAGAAATAGATTTTTCCCCAGATCCATCCATATTTCAACTTTAGAGCTTTTTCTCCTCGCATTCTGAAAGACTGTGTAGCAGTAACTCTATTACGGCATCCTGCAGTTTGATCCATATGTTCAGAGCTGTGATGAAACTGTGTAAAAAGGGTAGAATGTCTGTAGAAAACATGATCAGTTGCTCTTTTGCCCCAGGATGCTGCAGCAGAATTCTCTCCTTTTGGTTGAAAACGTTTATCTTTTAATGCACTAACTCAACACATTGAGCTAAGCAAGGCCAGGAAAGCACGATCGCTGGCTAATCATGCAAAATATAAAGTTTGTCATTCCACAACAAGCAAAATGAGCAGTTGACTATTGTCCAAGAGAAGATAGTCGGTTGCCAGGTTGTAGCAGAATGGTCCGTCCTTATTCCCTACACAACCTGGGGAAATTTGTTTAAAAAAAATACAATTTCTGAAGTTAAACTAGAAGTTGTTTTCTGTTTGCCCAAGAGGAGATAGTCGTTTGCCAGGTTGGAGCCGAAATGTCCCAAACCTCCCTCCTTAGCTCCCCAACAGAACCACTCACCCACACAAACTGTCGCCTTTGTTTGTACAGGTGACTGCATGGACAACGGGGTGGCCTCTCCCAGCACTGGGGACGACGACGACCCTGAAAAGGAAAAGAGGGATCGTCACAACAAGAAGCGAGGCATCTTCCCTAAAGTGGCCACCAACATCATGAGGGCGTGGCTCTTCCAGCACTTAACGGTGAGTAAAGTGGTGGATCACCGTTACACTTCTTAGAAGCCAAGCAAGGGAGACCTCAATACCGGCGGTCATTTTGAGCTCCAAGTCATGCCCTTTAGCCTCAGTTATACTTTACGGGTGTTTAGCGTTGTTGTGACAAGTCTGAAATGTAGCAATGAGGGAGGGATTTTTCCACTGCTGCCTAGCAGGTTCAGAAGGATTTGGCTGTTGAAATGACTTTTGAATTGACTCCACCGAAGTTGTCATGCGGGTGTGTGTACGTGTGTGTGTTTGTTTGACAAGGCATATCAAAGCTATAGTGAAAGTTATTTTGTAGAGAACTTCTCCCCTAACTCTCCTGTCAGTCGCTACGAGTGAAGTGAGTTGTGATAAAAGACTTTGGTTAACATTCACATCAAATCAAACTATATTTGTCGCATGCGCCAAATACAACAAGACCTTACCGTGAAATGCTTACTTACAGGCCCTTAACCAACAGGGCAGTTCAAGAAGAGTCAAGAAAATATTTACCAAATAAACTAAAGTAAAAAATTGAATAAAAAAAATATAAAAAGTAACACAATAACATAACAATAACGAGGCTATATACAGGGGGTAGGGGTGAAGTCAGTGTGCGGGGGGGTGGGTGGGGGGGTGAAGTGACTATGCATAGATAATAAACAGCGCGTAGCAGCAGTGTACAAAACAAATGGGGGGAGGTCAATGTAAATAGTCGAGTGGCCATTTGATTAATTGTTCAGCAGTCCTATGGCTTGAGGGTAGAAGCTGTACCGAGCAGTTGCCATACCAGGTAGTGATGCAACTGGCCAGGATGCTCTCAACGGTGCAGCTGTAGAACATTTTGAGGATCTGTGGACCCATGCCAAATCTTTTCAGTCTCCTGGGGGGGGGAAAAGGTTTTGTCGTGTCCTCTTCACGACTGTCTTGGTGTGTTTGGACCATGATAGTTCGTTGGTGATGTGGACACCAAGGAACTTGAAACTCTCGACCCGCTCCACTAAGGCCCTGTTGATGTTAATGGGGGCCTGTTCGGCCCGCCTTTTCCTGTAGTCCACGATCAGCTCCTTTGTCTTGCTCACATTGAGGGAGAGGTTGTTGTCCTGGCATCACACTGCCAGTACTCTGACCTCCTCCCTATAGGCTGTCTCGTCATTGTCTGTGATCAGGCCTACCACTGTTGTGTCATCAGCAAACTTAATGATAGTGTTGGAGTGTTGGCCACGCAGGCAGTACAGGAGGGGACTAAGTACACACCCTTGAGGGGCCCCAGTGTTGAGGATCAGTGTGGCAGACGTGTTGTTGCCTACCCTTATCACCTGGGGGCGGCCCGTCAGGAAGTCCAGGATCGAGTTGCAGAGGGAGGTGTTTAGTCCCAGGGTCCTTTGCTTAGTGATGAGCTTTGTGGGCAACTATGGTGTTGAACGCTGAGCTGTAGTCAATGAACAGCATTCTCACATGTCCAGGTGTGAAAGGGCAGTGTGGAGTGCAATTGAGATTGCATCATCTGTGGATCTGTTGGGGCAGTATACGAATTGGAGTGGGTCTAGGGTATCCGGGAGGATGCTGTTGATGTGAGCCATGACCAGCCTTTCAAAGCACTTCATGGCTACCGACGTGAGTGAGAGCTAGAATGTAGTAGCAGCAAAAAGGGAGGCAATATTATCTGTGTCCATAGCCTCACAGATACAGACTGTTAAAGGGAGACATATCTGACATACACAGACATATCTGATTTGCAGCTTTGGCAAAAGTTAGCAAGCTAGTCAATTGGCCAGCAGGCACTGGGAGAGAAACACTGAGAGGATTTTGCTATGTAGGCATTTCCCCCCCTTTTCTGTCTGGGCTCCATACAAGGAGAGGCTAAATCGGGATGTCTCGATGGGGGTCAAGGTGGCCGCCAGGACCTACCACTGAACCTGGGTGGCTGCAGCCTGCAGCAGATGGGATATGGGAGAGAGGGAGGAGAGATAACTCAGGTAGAGATAGGGGGAGAGGAAGAGAGGTAGGGAGAGAGAGTTGACCATAGACATTCCCAGGTTCTCTAGAGAGTAAAATGTTTGTGTGTGTGTGTTTGTGTGCATGGTCAGTTAAGTGGTATTTAGAACTATGAGCACAGTGTCTTCCATTTACACTGTATCGATTCTCAAGGACTTGGTAAAGGTTCATGTATGAGGTCTAGCAAGCTGGCTGTGGATGTGTGTGTGTGTGTACCAGGAATCCTGGTGAGAAATGGGGCAGCACTCTTGCCCCTCCAGCAGGGAACCACAGGCCTTTTCTTCCTTTCACACCCCTATCTCCTCCACTCCCTCTCTTTACCCACTCACACAAATGTTCTTTTTCTTTTTAATTGATCAAGAAATTAGTGGTAAACGAAAGCCGTTGCCCCGAAAAGCCCAAAGGAGACCCTGATTGCGTCCCAAATGGCACCCCATTCCCTATACAGTGCGCTACCTATAACCAGGGCCCATAGAGCTCTGATCAAAAGTAGTGCACTATGTAGGAAATATGGTGCCATTTAGGAAACAGCCCCCTCTGCTTTTTTTCTGCACACGGGGCTCCCCAAAGAAAAGGTAATTATGTGATAGGGTAATGGGACGAAACCCAGGCGTTCAGATTGTTGCCATGCCCACTACATTGTGGGAGGATCCACTGGGATTTGGCGTGTCGTTACCACGGTGAGGGGGATCAGAGGCGGGGTGAGGAGTGAGGGAGGGGTTAGCAAGTTCCCTAATTTTTTATTCATTTTTTTTTTTTTTTTTTCATTTGAGATTTTTTAAACTTCTCTTAGTTGTGAACAGAATATTTAAGCCTGCGAGTGAGAGGGGAGCCACAGCTTGTAAAAGAGAAACCACCGCAGAACGTGCTGTTTTCTTCACATGTTTTTGCTTCTCTTTTTTACAAAGTGTTTCATGTAAAAAGCAAAAACCAAGTGGAAGGCATAATCCCTGTTAATGCAATTAGAGGCTAATTTGCCACCCTCTTGCTCACAGATGTGCTGTAATAATGACGCGTGCTCCAACCCTGAAAGCGCATTCTACCCAAACCTGAGCAGAAACGGGTGGGAAAGAAGTTGTACTGGGTCGCTAAGTGTACGGTAACTTTGTTCATTGAAGTTGGGTTTGAATAAATGTCAAGTTACCTGTAATTTAAAAAAACACCCACTTCTGTGAGTTATGGAATGCTCTGGTTACACAGAGGTGAAGAGAACTTCTGAACTGGGGTGGAGATGGCCTAATTCCCGAACCTTAGAGTTCGTAACCCATGCAATGCAGAAACATTTTCTATCCTGCTTTCCTGTCCTCTGGAAGAAAAAAAAGGAATGCCCTCCTAAGCAGAAAAAAGTGGAGTCTGGCTAGCGTTTCACAGGAAGCCCCTGGAATGACCTCATCCTCTCTCGCCCCGGGATCGTCAAAGGTCAAAGTTCGACAGGTCATTTGAACCCATTCGTCATTGGTTGTTTATTGCCAGAGCCCCCTTGGATGTTGACGTGCCAATCACCCATGGCAAACTATGGTGTGCCACACAGCAGCCTATATATACGCTGGCTGGGAATCCCTGTCCCATGGCAACGGCAGCCAGCCATACCCATCCCCGTTCCCCCTCCCCCCGTCTACACAGAGGCTCATTTATAATGCGGTCTTGCCCTGATGTCATTAGATCTGGGACATGAAATGATACAAATTAAATATTGACTATAGCCTGACTGGTCTCTCCTGCCCCCCCCCCCCCCCCCAAAAAAAGAGTCCCTGGACTTCCCAAGCTTTCCCCCTGTGTATTTACTGTCCCCCCCCACCCCCAAACCACCCCGACTAGCACCACTCATATACGTGTGACGAATCCATCTATCCATATTCATATTTGTAAATTCAATTTAGTCCCGGGACCTACGGTTCCTGATTATACCTTAATTCTATCCAAGCAAGCACTCAGAATCGTTGGCGCCACCCAATTAAAGAATAAAGAACATTACACATGGTGTATAATCACGTCTTGGCTTCTCAGAATAAAAATATGACCCTCCCTTTTTAGCTGAATGCGCCTCTTTGTTGGGGTAGTTGAAGTTCTTCTTGCCACTGTTTTTAAACCTTTCTTTTAGATCCTTTTTGTTCTCGATGCCCATTTGAGTTATTTGAGTTATTTGAGTTATTTGAGTTATTTGAGTTCCAGGGAAATATTTGGATGTAATGAGAAGACGATTATTGGAGTCGGTGGCAATCCAATTCCCTACATAGTGCACTACTAGCCTATATGGCTTTGGTCAAAAGTAGTGCACTATGTAGGGAATAGGGTACCATTTGAGACACATACAAAGAAGGGAGGAGCAGAAAGATAGGGCAGCCAAACAGGGTATTTTTAGGAGACCTGTGGGGCATCTGAGTTCATTTATCCAATGCTGGCGCCCCATTGTGTCAGGGGATGGTCTTCGCTCTTTCTCTGGGTCCCTCACCCTGCAGTGAAAACATCATCCATTACCTTTTTGACAGGTCCCCAAGGACCTCCAGGGGCTTGGGACTCAGCGCCCAGCGGGGGTCGCCTTTATTGACCTCCCCAGAAATCCAGCATGTGGTCACATACATCACTGGCTGGGGCCTTTTTCTCTGACAAGGTAAATGGACAGTGTTTAGTCCCGGAAGGATAATGAAGTGAGGAGAAGAGGGCCAATGGACCGAGGACGTTGGAGGAGATTGGCAGATGGCAGTACACAGTGAACGGGGGAAGCTTTAGTTTGATTGGGGATGCACTAGAGACGAGTTCAGCAGTTAAACCTGACTCGTTGGTGTTGCTCTGCAATTGATGTTTTGTCTTGATTGCTTTCCCCTACAGCAGCTGGACACACATTGGATATATTTTTTTGGAGTGTCCCTCTCCTTACCCATCTTTATTTTGCCCTTGCCAAAATGCCACAAATGGCAAAATGCTAACAAATCTGAGTTTGTTAAGATTTCGAATTCTTTGTGAAGTTTAGAATTTGGCCTTACTGTAGTTCAATTACACCCAGTCTAAAGCTAGCGCTCTCTCTAGGGATGTAGTGTTAAATAAAGATGGGTGAACTCTGCAGTCCGAGATGATGGTTCATATACAGTACGTTTACCCTCCTCTATTTTCGCCGCTCCTCTCACCTCACACCTCTCGCGCCCCGTCCTACTCAGCTGTGTCCGGTTGTGGGCGCGCTGGGCCGACCGCCCCTTGGTTAGCGGCTCCTCACTCCAAATGAGGAGTAATTACAACCTCCTAACAGGTTTACTGGTCCAGTAAACAACATAATCACCATCCCAAAACGTCCCCTGAATTGGCCCGGGCTGATCGTTCAGTCGTGAACTCAAAGAGCTCGCAGCTCAAACCCCCATTTGCTCACAGCAACCCTTCCCTCCACCCAGCTGGTGTGGAACAGAGTGGCAAGCCCCCTTGCCTCCCCTCTTACCCCATAGCCGTGAAATGCCACGTATTCTGTTACTGTCGTTTACTAATGAGACTGGTCAGTAGTAGGTACTCCCACTCATTAGAGGCCCTTGTTTGGGGGGGGTTGGGGGGTGGGGGGTTGGTTGACGTGCTCCATTGCTGGGGCTAGCAGCAGAGGAATGTAGCCTGGGGCTTTGGGCCCTGTTTAAGGCCTATATTGGCCTGCCTGCCTGCCTGGCTGGATGAATGGCTGCTAGGTGGGGGACTGGTACAGCTGGCCTGTCACCACCTAGGCTGCCTCACAACCCACAGCCCAGCGGCAGCCACTTAGTGGTCGACACCAGGCAAGTCAGGGCCCACTATGTGAGCTGTGGTGTAGTGTGTTGCAGAAGGGTGGAAGAGTGTATGATGTGTTTGTGCGTGTGCGTATATGTGTACATTATGCCCATGTGTGTATGTGTGAGTGCATTCTCGCACGTGTGCATGTGTGTGTTTACAAACCCCTCTGACCAACACCCCTCCAACACTGACTCTCTCGCCAGTTTGACAGTAGAGCCCCCTTTCCATTTGATGTGTTTAGACCTGCCTGCTAGGATTGGCCTGGTCGACGGCGCTTCCCTCTGTTGCTGTTAATGTGGTGCTGAAAGGCATGGCGACGAGGTGTTCCCCTCGGAGTGGTCAGGCTGGCTGTAAGTGGAGAGGGAGAGGGAGGGAAATAGAGGCCTGTTGACTGTTGGTAGTCTCGGTATCCCATGCTAACAGTTGAAAAGAAGTGACATTCATTTTGAGGTAGAGTCAATAGTGTTCGAAGCTAAGATAAGCTACGTTACATTTTCAGGTAGAGTCCGTTATTTTGGATACTAAGCCAAGTTATATTAATTATAAGGGAGAGTTAGTTGTTTGTAAAAGCTAGTTGCTTGGAAGATAAGACAATTTTGCTTTCAGTTTCAGGTAGAGTCAGTTGTTTGGAATTCTAAGCCAAGTTAGGCTCATTTTCAAGTTAGTTGTTTGGAAGCTAAGTCAAGTTACATTTATTTTCAGGTTAGTTGTGTCAGCTAAGCCTTAGCTCAGCTCTGATGCCCCTGAGTATTTGTGTTGCTTTTGGTGTCTTCTGTCTCCTTGGAGATTTGGTGTCTTATTAGCCATTCACCTGGAGGACATGGTTTCATTCTGTCCCAGCATGCTAGAGAGCAGTTCTTGCCTGAGCATGGAGTGGCTGCTAGCTGGCGGCAGACCTGTGTCGCCATTCATGCCAGAGTGCTCCGAGTATAATGTCCCTATAGGCACAAATCTAGGATCAGCTTTAAATGCTATAATCCTAATGGTAACCGTTATAGTGAAAAATCACAAACTGACCTTGGATCAGCGTTGAGAGGCAACTTCGTCTTCCTTGTGTCAGAACCAAGAGTCATGTCCAGTAGAGAGAAAGCTTTTGAAACAGAGCAAAAAGGGGAGATACTGAACTCGTCCAATATGGACACATATTTTACATTTTCGGTTGCAATGCGTTTTTCCACATGGTACCCTACTGAACAGGACCGAGGCCTCAGTGCTGATTACAGGGTTGGGGATGGCCCGGCCTTAACTCTGGGGCGGTTAGAGCCGCTAGTCCTTGCTAACAGGATTATAATTCATAATGAGCGGGTGGGTCGGGATTGGGGCCCAGAGTGGAAACTCTGAAATTAGGCCTGAGGTTACCAGCCTTTCCCATGTGTGTGTGTGTGTGTGTGTGTGTGTGTGTGTGTGTGTGTGTGTGTGTGTGTGTGTGTGTGTGTGTGTGTGTGTGTGTGTGTGCGGGTGTGTGTGTATGTGCGTGTGCATGTGTGTGACTGTGCGGGAGTGTGTGTATGTGCGTGTGCATGTGTGTGACTGTGCTTTCACTTTTGTGTTCCGGGAAGATGTTATGGTATCTTAACTTGCTTTTCCTTATGGATGTCATTGTAGAGATTGGTTCAAGGCAAGTTTTTAATTCACATTTTCTCAAAAATGTTTTGCTGCTATTTTTCCTTCTCTGAGTTGATAGAATTATCCACGTTATTCAGGAACAAAGGCCACTTGGAGGAACATGGAACATGGCCGACAGACAGCGAGGGACAATTTGATGAGGCGACACTGAGATTATCCCTTTCTGTGGCGAATTAGACTCCGTTTAGGCCAATGACCTACAATCAAATCACATGGAAACAAGAGGGAAAGGCATCCATTACCACTTGATTCAGCGTCAATGGGGAAAATAACTCAGTAACATCAAAGAGCCTCTCCCTGTCGCCACAGAAAAAGGATGTGGTAGATAAATGTTCTCCAGGTGTAAAGTGTGTCATTTATAGCTTTGTGCCCATGTGGAATTGGCCTGCATCTCAGATGGTTTGAACTGGTCACAGTGGAGGTCTGATTTCTGATTTGATGTTAAATAGCATTAGATGTCATTTTTTCCATTTAAAAAATGTAACCTATATTTAGCTAGGCAAGTCAGTTGAGAACAAATTCTTATTTACAATGACTGCCTACACCGGCCAAACACAGACGATGCTGGGGACAATTGTGCGCCGCCCTATGGGACTCCCAATCACGGTCGGATGTGGATACGGCCTATGAAGGGTTGGGACAGTAGATGTTTTCCTCTTCTGGTCAACCCATAGTTTGACCTACTTTCCTATATCGTAGCTCCCTTATTCTCACTGACTTGACAGGTCTGGAGGTGGTTGAAAACCATAGGCTTCGGTTTAGTTACTGACATAGTGCTCCCCTATCCAGTTCTGTCAGATTAGGGAGTAGGAGGGGAAAGTAAATAGAAAAGGGAGCGCTGTTAAATGCATTGGGATTCTTCCCGTGTGACTTACACTCCCATCTATACACACACACACACACACACACACACACACACACACACACACACACACACACACACACACACACACACACACACACACACACACACACACACACACACACACACACACACACACACACACACACACACACACACACACACACACACACACACGCCTGTATCTATATCCCCCCCACTGCTAAGAGAGCCAGCTCAACCTACTCTAGGAGCTTGTGTGTGTGTGTGCTGGTGTGTGTGTGTGTGTGTGTGTGTGTATGTGCAAAGCACTAGTATCACCCCTAATTAATATAGCTGTTTCTCCACTCTGGTAAACTCTTTAATTGGCTCACACACACACACACACACACACACACACACACACACACACACACACACACACACACACACACACACACACACACACACACACACACACACACACACACACACACACACACACACACACACACACACCATTAATTATCATTCCTTTTCATATTGCCCTAATGAGTCTTTGGAGCCACACCTCCATTTGTTCACACTAATTAGCAGCTGCCGCTGCTAGCACAGCCACAACGACACAAACAACACAAAAGCCATTTTTGTTTTCTTTCAGTTACTATTTCCTTTATATTCATATGGTCTTTCTTTTTCTTTTTCTCGTTGAAACAGCATCCTTACCCTTCGGAAGAGCAGAAGAAACAACTGGCCCAGGACACGGGGTTAACGATCCTACAAGTCAACAATTGGTGAGTTGGATCGGGGTTGTTTGGCGTCTGCGTGTGTTTACATGGCAGTAATACTTAGGCCGCGTCTTAAATGGCAACCTATTCCCCATAGGGCTCCTGTAAAAAGTAATGCACTATATAGGGAATGGGATGCCGTTTGGGATGCTGCCTTAGTTAGTTTACTCCACCCCAGGCAACCTGCATCTAATGATTTGAATGATTCATTCCTCGGGGAACACCCGGAAATATCACCCCTTACAGTCTGTTGGCTTCAGTTAATTGGAATGAGAGGAAACCTGTAGAATAGTTCCAGTGGTGCGGGGTGCATTTACTACAGTATTTACATATTTACTCATCTGAAAGAAGAAAGTAGGACATTTCACTGTACTTTGATCTATTTTATGAATAATTATCCACAGTTATTAACAAAGTATGAGGTAATAGCCTGCAAGGGGTTTAATGCTGTCTGGTTATGGAGGCAAAACATAGACAAGAATGATGATTCAATTACTCTATGAGAAATCTCAGTCTTCAGATGTACAGACATCCTATCCAATTGAACCCCAGCCTAGGCGAATATACGCAGCAATATACATGAGCAAATACAGAATACAGAAAATGCAATCAGTGGTTTGTGGTTTAACTCTACACCATTCCAACTACTGTTTAGCCTTTATATGTATGCACTATGCACAGTATTTCCCAAATATGTATCTGTCACAATCAATACCCACAGAACAATCCTCTGTCAATTCTACAGCTGTTGTATGCGCTAATCATCTGCCTATGCGCTAATCATCTGCCTAGTTATATTGTGAGCACTGAGGTAGCGTGCCCTAGTAGGGAGTCCACTGTGTGCAAGCTCACCCTGCACTATCAGCTCCAACAAAAATATCACTGTCATGTCGACCTCTGATAAGCCTCCCAGTAAAGCAATAAAAACAATCACGAATCTCAGAAGTGCTAAAAATAGCCCGCATCAACATGTGTAGCCTACCCTGATGACATTCAAAATCAAATCAAATCTATCAAATCAAATCAAATGTATTTGTCACATACACATGGTTAGCAGATGTTAATGCGAGTGTAGCGAAATGCTTGTGCTTCTAGTTCCGACAATGCAGTAATAACCAACGAGTAATCTAACTAACAATTCCAAAACTACTACCTTATACACACGAGTGTAAAGGGATAAAGAATATGTACATAAAGATATATGAATGAGTGATGGTACAGAACAGCATAGGCAAGATGCAGTAGATGCTATCGAGTACAGTATATACATATGAGATGAGTAATGTAGGGTATGTAAACAAAGTGACATAGTTTAAAGTGGCTAGTGGTACATGTATTACATAAAGATGCAGTAGATGATATAGAGTACAGTATATTCATATACATATAAGATGAGTAATGTAGGGTATGTAAACATTATATTAAGTAGCATTGTTTAAAGTGGCTAGTGATATATATTTTACATCAATTCCCATCAATTCCCATTATTAAAGTGGCTGGAGTTGAGTCAGTGTGTTGGCAGCAGCCACTCAATGTTAGTGGTGGCTGTTTAACAGTCTGACGGCCTTGAGATAGAAGCTGTTTTTCAGTCTCTCGGTCCCAGCTTTGACGCACCTGTTTCTGATGGTGAACAGGCAGTGGCTCGGGTGGTTGTTGTCCTTGATGATCTTTAATGGCCTTCCTGTGACATCGGGTGGTTGTTGTCCTTGATGATCTTTAATGGCCTTCCTGTGACATCGGGTGGTTGTTGTCCTTGATGATCTTTAATGGCCTTCCTGTGACATCGGGTGGTTGTTGTCCTTGATGATCTTTAATGGCCTTCCTGTGACATCGGGTGGTTGTTGTCCTTGATGATCTTTAATGGCCTTCCTGTGACATCGGGTGGTTGTTGTCCTTGATGATCTTTAATGGCCTTCCTGTGACATCGGGTGGTTGTTGTCCTTGATGATCTTTAATGGCCTTCCTGTGACATCGGGTGGTTGTTGTCCTTGATGATCTTTAATGGCCTTCCTGTGACATCGGGTGGTTGTTGTCCTTGATGATCTTTAATGGCCTTCCTGTGACATCGGGTGGTTGTTGTCCTTGATGATCTTTAATGGCCTTCCTGTGACATCGGGTGGTCCATTCATCGCTATTGCAGTTGTTAATGTATATTCTAACTTTTTTTGTCATTGCAATTTGTATTGTTTTCATTTCAGTCAATAGTCACGGTGCTCCCCCTATGGTCATTCCACCCCACCACTCCCCTTCAACAGTCTTTACTCTGCCTCCACCTCAATGTATTAATCGCTGCCACAGTTGTTATTATGCATATAGTGCTATTTCTATTTCTATCGTTGTTGTTTTATTGCCATTTTCATTATTTTATTTCACTAAGTCCTGCATGTTGAAGCGCGAAGCCTAAGATTTCTTTCACTGTACCCTGCAATCACACCTGCAATCACACCTGCAACCCTGTACATGTGACTATTAAACACTGCATATTTTTCATCTGAATCTGAAACAAGGTTCATGAAATCAATAACTCCCTAGTAACAGATATCATTCATTTACTGACTATCTCTGGAAACTCACTTAGATAATACCTTTAATTATACAGTGGTAGCAATACATGGTTTCAACATCTTCAGAAGAGACAGGAATGCCACTGGTGGAGGTGTTGCCATTTATGTTCAGAGTCATATTCCTGTAAAGCTTAGAGAGGATCTCATGTCAAATGCTGTTGAAGTAGTATGGCTGCAGGCTCACCTGCCTCAACTAAAGCCCATTCTTTTGGGAAGCTGCTATCGACCACCAATTGCTAACAGTCAGAATGTGGATAATATGTGAGAAATGCTTAATAATGTACAGTATGTGATATCAACAAAGAGGTCTATTTTTTGGGGGTGATGTAAATATTGACTGGCTTCCATCAAGCTGCCCACTCAAAAAAATATTCAACCTGGTTCAGGTTATCAGTCAACCTACCAGGGTATTTACAAACATCACAGGAAGGAAATCATCCACATGTGTTGGTCACATCTTTACCAATGCTGCAGAAATCTGCTCTTAAAGCAGTATCCAATTCCATCAGATGTAGTGATCATAATACTCTATAGTGGCTATATCAAGGAAAACCAAAGTTCCAAAGGCTGGGCCTAATATAATGTATAAGAGGTCATACATATATGTAAATAATATTTTCTGTTTAATGAGGAGCAACCAGATGCTGCACTTGACACATTTATGAAATTGCTTATTCCAGTTACTAATAAGCACGCACCCGTTAAGAAAAGCACTGTAAAAACGGTTAAATCCCTGTGGGCTGATGAGGAATTGAAAAATTGTATGGTTGAGAGGGATGAGGCTACAGGAATGGCAAATAAGTCTGGCTGCACAGCCAGAAACGTACTGTAAATTGAGAAATCATGTGACTAAACTGAACAAAAACAAGAAGAAACTGTACTATGAAACAAATATAAATTATATAAAGAATGATAGTAAAAAGCTTTGGAGCACCTTAAATTAAATCTTGGGCAAAAATAGTAACTTGGCTCCATTCACTGAATTAGATGGCTCATTCATCACAAAACCCACTGATATTGCCAACTACTTAAATTAGTATTTCATTGGCAAGATTAGTAAACGTAGGCATGACATGCCAACCACAAATTCTGAACCTACACATCCATGCATAACTGAACAAATTATGAAAGACAACTATTGTCATTTTTAATTCCTTAAAGTGAGTGTGGAAGAGGTGAAAATAGTATTGTTGTCTACCACCTGGGTCTGACAACTTGATGGAACATTTCTGAGGATGATAGCAGACTATATTGCCTCTCCTCTTTGCCATCTTTTCAATCTAAGACTACAGGAAAGTGTGTGCCCTCAGGCCTGGAGGGAAGCAACATTAATTATACTATCAAGAATAGCAAAGCACCCTTTACTGGATCAAACAGTCGACCAATCAGTCTGTTACCATTTCACAGTAGAGAAATTAACAACATATTTTCAGCACACTTATAGGGAAGGGCATTCGACATGTACGGCACTGTAACAAATGACTGATGATTGGCTGGGAGAAATTGAGAATATAAAGATTGTGGAAGCTGTTTTTTAAGACTTCAGTGCTACTTTTGACATTATTAATCATAATCTGCTGCTGGGAAAATGTGTGCGTTATGGATTTACATCCCCTGATGTATTGTGCATCGAGTTACCTGTCTTAACAGAACACAGAGGGTGTTCTTTAATGGAAGCCTCTCCAACATAATTCAGGTAATGTCAGGCAATCCCCAGGGCAGCTGTCTAGGGCCCTTACTTTAAAAAATCTTTACTAATGACCTGCAACTGGCTAATGACTCAACACTATACATGTCAGCTACTGAAATGACTGCAACACTTAACAAATAACTGCAGTCAGTTTCAGAATGTGTGGCAAGAAATATGTAAGTTAGTCCTAAATATTTAAAAAACTAAAAGCATTGTATTTGGGACAAATCATTCACTAAACCCTAAACCTCAACTAAATCTTGTAATGAATAATGTGGAAATTGAGCAAGTTGAGGAGACTAAACTGCTTGGAGTAACCCTGGATTGTAAACTGTCATGGTCAAAACACATTGATGCAACAGTAGCTAAGATGGGGAGAGGTCTGTCCATAATAAATTGCTGCTCTACCTTCTTAACAGCACTAGGGCCTGTAGCCAGGTCCTACAGGCCCTAGTTTTGTCACACCTGGACTGCAGTAGTGTGGCCAGGAGCCACAAAGAGGGACTTAAAACTGGCCCAGAACAGGGCAGCACGGCTGGCCCTTAAATGTACACAGAGAGCTAACATTTATAATATGCCATGCATAAGTAGATGAGAGATTGACTTCATCATTACTTGTACTTGTGAGAAGTATTGACATGTTGAATGCACCGAGC